>NW_028322238.1:8385000-8405000 GCF_059928025.1 Delphinapterus leucas | reverse complement strand
TGTTAGCGTACGGGTTAGGATTAGGGGACGGGTGAGGGTAAGGCTTCGGGGAAGGGTTAGGGTTAGGGTTAGGGTTAGGGTTAGGGTTAGGGGACGGGGACGGTTTAGGGTACAGGTTAGTGTACGACAACGGTTTAGGGTGAGCGTACCTGTTAGGTTACGGGTTAGTGTTAGCGTACGGGTTAGGATTAGGGGACGGGTGAGGGTAAGGCTTCGGGTAAGGGTTAGGGTTAGGGTTAGGGTTAGGGGACGGGGACGGTTTAGGGTACAGGTTAGCGTACGACAACAGTTTAGGCTGAGCGTACGTTTTACGGTATTGGTTAGTGTTAGCGTACGGGTTAGTATTATGGGACGGGTGAGGGTAAGGCTTCGGGTAAGGGTTAGGGTTAGGGTTAGGGTTAGGGTTAGGGGACGGGGACGGTTTAGGGTACAGGTTAGTGTACGACAACGGTTTAGGGTGAGCATACGTGTTAGGGTACGGGTTAATGTTAGCGTACGGTTTAGGATTAGGGGACGTGTGAGGGTAAGGCTTCGGGTAAGGTTTAGGGTTAGGGTTAGGGTTAGGGTTAGGGTTAGAGGACGGGGACGGTTTAGGGTACAGGTTAGGGTACGACAAAGGTTTAGGGTGAGCGTACGTGTTAGGGTAAGGTTTAGTGTTAGCGTACGGGTTAGGATTACGGGACGGGTGAGGGTAAGGCTTCGGGTAAGGGTTAGGGTTAGGGTTAGGTTTAGGGTTAGGGGACGGGCACGGGGACAGTTTAGGGTACAGGTTAGGGTACGACAACGGTTTAGGGTGAGCGTACGTGTTAGGGTACGGGTTAGTGTTAGCGTACGGGTTAGGATTAGGGGACGGGTGAGGGTAAGGCTTCGGGTAAGGGTTAGGGTTAGGGTTAGGGTTAGGGTTAGGGGACGGGGACGGGGACGGTTTAGGGTACAGGTTAGAGTACGACAACGGTTTAGGGTGAGCGTACGTGTTAGGGTACGGGTTATTGTTAGCGTACGGGTTAGGATTAGGGGACGGGTGAGGGTAAGGCTTCGGGTAAGGGTTAGGGTTAGGGTTAGGGTTAGGGTTAGGGGACGGGGACGGGGATGGTTTAGGGTACAGGTTAGGGTACGACAACGGTTTAGGGTGAGCGTATGTTTTAGGGTACGGGTTAGTGTTAGCGTACGGGTTAGGATTATGGGACGGGTGAGGGTAAGGCTTCGGGTAAGGGTTAGGGTTAGGGTTAGGGTTAGGGTTAGGGTTAGGGGACGGGGACGGTTTAGGGTACAGGTTAGGGTACGACAACGGTTTAGGGTGAGCGTACGTGTTAGGGTACGGGTTAGTGTTAGTGTACGGGTAAGGATTAGGGGACGGGTGAGTGTAAGGCTTCGGGTAAGGGTTAGGGTTAGGGTTAGGGTTAGGGTTAGGGTTAGGGGACGGGGACGGTTTAGGGTACAGGTTAGGGTACATCAACGATTTAGGGTGAGCGTACGTGTTAGGGTACGGGTTAGTGTTAGCGTACGGGTTAGGATTAGGGGACGGGTGAGGGTAAGGCTTCGGGGAAGGGTTAGGGTTAGGGTTAGGGTTAGGGTTAGGGTTAGGGGACGGGGACGGTTTAGGGTACAGGTTAGTGTACGACAACGGTTTAGGGTGAGCGTACCTGTTAGGTTACGGGTTAGTGTTAGCGTACGGGTTAGGATTAGGGGACGGGTGAGGGTAAGGCTTCGGGTAAGGGTTAGGGTTAGGGTTAGGGTTAGGGGACGGGGACGGTTTAGGGTACAGGTTAGCGTACGACAACAGTTTAGGCTGAGCGTACGTTTTACGGTATTGGTTAGTGTTAGCGTACGGGTTAGTATTATGGGACGGGTGAGGGTAAGGCTTCGGGTAAGGGTTAGGGTTAGGGTTAGGGTTAGGGTTAGGGGACGGGGACGGTTTAGGGTACAGGTTAGTGTACGACAACGGTTTAGGGTGAGCATACGTGTTAGGGTACGGGTTAATGTTAGCGTACGGTTTAGGATTAGGGGACGTGTGAGGGTAAGGCTTCGGGTAAGGTTTAGGGTTAGGGTTAGGGTTAGGGTTAGGGTTAGAGGACGGGGACGGTTTAGGGTACAGGTTAGGGTACGACAAAGGTTTAGGGTGAGCGTACGTGTTAGGGTAAGGTTTAGTGTTAGCGTACGGGTTAGGATTACGGGACGGGTGAGGGTAAGGCTTCGGGTAAGGGTTAGGGTTAGGGTTAGGTTTAGGGTTAGGGGACGGGCACGGGGACAGTTTAGGGTACAGGTTAGGGTACGACAACGGTTTAGGGTGAGCGTACGTGTTAGGGTACGGGTTAGTGTTAGCGTACGGGTTAGGATTAGGGGACGGGTGAGGGTAAGGCTTCGGGTAAGGGTTAGGGTTAGGGTTAGGGTTAGGGTTAGGGGACGGGGACGGGGACGGTTTAGGGTACAGGTTAGAGTACGACAACGGTTTAGGGTGAGCGTACGTGTTAGGGTACGGGTTATTGTTAGCGTACGGGTTAGGATTAGGGGACGGGTGAGGGTAAGGCTTCGGGTAAGGGTTAGGGTTAGGGTTAGGGTTGGGTTAGGGTTAGGGGACGGGGACGGTTTAGGGTACAGTTTAGGGTACGACAACGGTTTAGGGTGAGCGTACGTGTTAGGGTACGGGTTAGTGTTAGCGTACGGGTTAGGATTAGGGGAAGGGTGAGGTTAAGGCTTCGGGTAAGGGTTAGGGTTAGGGTTAGGGTTAGTGTTAGGGGACGGGGACGGTTTAGGGTACAGGTTAGGGTACGACAACGGTTTAGGTTGAGCGTACCTGTTAGGGTACGGGTTAGGTTTAGCGTACGGGTTAGGATTAGGGGACGGGTGAGGGTAAGGTTTCAGGTAAGGGTTCGGGTTAGGGTTAGGGTTAGGGTTAGGGTTAGGCGACGGGGACGGTTTAGCGTACAGGTTAGGGTACGACAACGGTTTAGGGTGAGTGTACGTGTTAAGGTACGTGTTAGTGTTAGTGTACGGGTTAGGATTAGGGGACGGGTGAGGGTAAGGCTTGGGGTAAGGGTTAGTGTTAGGGTTAGGGTTAGGGTTAGGGGACGGGGACGGTTTAGGGTACAGTTTAGGGTACGACAATGGTTTAGGGTGAGCCTACGTGATAGGGTACGTGTTAGTGTTAGCGTACGGGTTAGGATTAGGGGACGGGTGAGGGTAAGGCTTCGGGTAAGGGTTAGGGTTAGGCTTAGGGTTAGGGTTAGGGTTAGGGTTAGGGGACGGGGACCGTTTAGGGTACAGGTTAGGGTACGACAACGGTTTAGGGTGAGCGTACATGTTAGGGTACGGGTTAGTGTTAGCGTACGGGTTAGGATTAGGGGACGGGTGAGGGTAAGGCTTCGGGTAAGGGTTAGGGTGAGGGTTAGGGTTAGGGTTCGGGGACGGGGACGTTTTAGGGTACAGGTTAGCGTACGACAACAGTTTAGGGTGAGCGTACGTGTTAGGGTACGGGTTAGTGTTAGCGTACGGGTTAGGATTAGGGGACGGGTGAGGGTAAGGCTTCCGGTAAGGGTTAGGGTTAGGGTTAGGGTTAGGGTTAGGGGACGGGGACAGTTTAGGGTACAGGTTAGGGTACGACAACGGTTTAGGGTGAGCGTACGTGTTAGGGTACGGGTTAGTGTTAGCGTACGGGTTAGGATTAGGGGACGGGTGAGTGTAAGGCTTCGGGTAAGGGTTAGGGTTAGGGTTAGGTTTAGGGTTAGGGGACGGGGACGGTTTAGGGTACAGGTTAGGGTACGACAACGGTTTAGGGTGAGCGTACATGTTAGGGTACGGGTTAGTGTTAGTGTACGGGTTAGGATTAGGGGACGGGTGAGTGTAAGGCTTCGGGTAAGGGTTAGGGTTAGGGTTAGGGTTAGGGTTAGGGTTAGAGGACGGGGACGGTTTAGGGTGCAGCTTAGGGTACGACAACGGTTTAGGGTGAGCGTACGTGTTAGGGTACTGGTTAGTGTTAGCGTACGGGTTAGGATTAGGGGACGGGTGAGGGTAAGGCTTCGGGTAAGTGTTAGGGTTAGGGTTAGGGTTAGGGTTAGGGTTTGGGGACGGGGACGGTTTAGGGTACAGGTTAGGTTACGACAACGGTTTAGGGTGAGCGTACGTGTTAGGGTACGGGTTAGTGTTAGCGTACGGGTTAGGATTAGGGGACGGGTGAGGGTAAGGCTTCGGGTAAGGGTTAGGGTTAAGGTTGGGTTAGGGTTAGGGTTAGGGGACGGGCATGGTTTAGGGTTCAGGTTAGGGTACGACAACGGTTTAGGGTGAGCGTACGTGTTAGGGTACGGGTTAGTGTTAGCGTACGGGTTAGGATTAGGGGACGGGTGAGGGTAAGGTTTAGGGTTAGGGTTAGGGGACGGGGACGGGAATGGTTTAGGGTACAGTTTAGGGTACGTCAACGGTTTAGGGTGAGCGTACGTGTTATGGTACGGGTTAGTGTTAGGGTACGGGTTAGGATTAGGGGACGGGTTAGGGTAAGGCTTCGGGTAAGGGTTAGGGTTAGGGTTAGGGTTAGGGTTAGGGGATGGGGACGGGTTAGGGTACAGGTTAGGGTACGACAACGGTTTAGGGGAGCGTACGTGTTAGGGTACGGGTTAGTGTTAGCGTACGGGTTAGGATTAGGGGACGGGTGAGGGTAAGGCTTCGGGTAAGGGTTAGGGTTAGGGTTAGGGTTAGGGTTAGGGTTAGGGGACGGGGACGGTTTAGGGTACAGGTTAGGGTACGACAACGGTTTAGGGTGAGCGTACGTGTTAGGGTACGGGTTAGTGTTAGCGTACGGGTTAGGATTAGGGGACGGGTGAGGGTAAGGCTTCGGGTAAGGGTTAGGGTTAGGTTTAGTGTTAGGGGACGGGGACGGGGACGGTTTAGGGTACAGGTTAGGGTACGTCAACGGTTTAGGGTGAGCGTACGTGTTAGGGTACGGGTTAGTGTTAGCGTACGGGTTAGGATTAGGGGACGGGTGAGGGTAAGGCTTCGGGTAAGGGTTAGGGTTAGGGTTAGGGTTAGGGTTAGGGTTAGGGGACGGGGACGGTTTAGGGTACAGGTTAGGGTACGACAACAGTTTAGGCTGAGCGTACGTTTTACGGTACGGGTTAGTGTTAGCGTACGGGTTAGGATTATGGGAAGGGTGAGGGTAAGGCTTCGGGTAAGGTTTAGGGTTAGGGTTAGGGTTAGGGTTAGGGGACGGGGACGGGGACGGTTTAGGGTACAGGTTAGGGTACGACAACGGTTTAGGGTGAGCGTACGTGTTAGGGTACGGGTTAGTGTAAGCGTACGGTTTAGGATTAGGGGACGGGTGAGGGTAAGGCTTCGGGTAAGGGTTAGGGTTAGGGTTAGGGTTAGGGTTAGTGTTAGAGGACCGGGAAGGTTTAGGGTACAGGTTAGGGTACGACAAAGGTTTAGGGTGAGCGTACGTGTTAGGGTACGGGTTAGTGTTAGCGTACGGGTTAGGAATAGGGGACGGGTGAGGGTAAGTCTTCGGGTAAGGGTTAGGGTTAGGGTTAGGGTTAGGGTTCGGGGACGGGGACGTTTTAGGGTACAGGTTAGCGTACGACAACGGTTTAGGGTGAGCGTACGTGTTAGGGTACGGGTTAGTGTTAGCGTACGTGTTAGGATTAGGGGACGGATGAGTGTAAGGCTTCCGGTAAGTGTTAGGGTTAGGGTTAGGGTTAGGGTTAGGGGACGGGGACGGTTTAGGGTACAGGTTAGGGTACGACAAAGGTTTAGGGTGAGCGTACATGTTAGGGTACGGGTTAGTGTTAGCGTACGGGTTAGGATTAGGGGACGGGTGAGTGTAAGGCTTCGGGTAAGGGTTAGGGTTAGGGTTAGGGTTAGGGTTAGGGTTAGAGGACGGGGACGGTTTAGGGTGCAGGTTAGGGTACGACAAAGTTTTAGGGTGAGCGTACGTGTTAGGGTACGGGTTAGTGTTAGCGTACGGGATAGGATTAGGGGACGGGTGAGGGTAAGGCTTCCGGTAAGGGTTAGGGTTAGGGTTAGGTTTAGGGTTAGGGGACGGGCACGGGAACGGTTTAGGGTACAGGTTAGGGTACGACAACGGTTTAGGGTGAGCGTACGTGTTAGGGTACGGGTTAGTGTTAGCGTACGGGTTAGGATTAGGGGACGGGTGAGGGTAAGGCTTCGGGTAAGGGTTAGGGTTAGGGTTAGGGTTAGGGTTAGGGTTAGGGTTAGGGACGGGGACGGTTTAGGGTACAGGTTAGGGTACGACAACGGTTTAGGGTGAGCGTACGTGTTAGGGTACGGGTTAGTGTTAGCGTACGGGTTAGGATTAGGGGACGGGTGAGGGTAAGGCTTCGGGTAAGGGTTAGGGTTAGGGTTAGGGTTAGGGTTTGGGGACGGGGACGGTTTAGGGTACAGGTTAGCGTACGACAACGGTTTAGGGTGAGCGTACGTGTTAGGGTACGGGTTAGTGTTAGCGTACGGTTTAGGATTAGGGGACGGGTGAGTGTAAGGCTTCCGGTAAGGGTTAGGGTTAAGGTTAGGGTTAGGGTTAGGGGACGGGGACGGTTTAGGGTACAGGTTAGTGTACGACAACGGTTTAGGGTGTGCGTACGTGTTAGGGTACGGGTTATTGTTAGCGTACGGGTTAGGATTAGGGGACGGGTGAGTGTAAGGCTTCGGGTAAGGGTTAGGGTTAGGGTTAAGTTTATGGTTAGGGGACGGGGACGGGGACGGTTTAGGGTACAGTTTAGGGTACGACAACGGTTTAGGGTGAGCGTAAATGTTAACGTATGGTTTAGTGTTAGCGTACGGGTTAGGATTAGGGGACGGGTGAGGGTAAGGCTTCGGGTAAGGGTTAGGGTTAGGGTTAGGGTTAGGGTTAGGGGACGGGGACGGGGATGGTTTAGGGTACAGGTTAGGGTACGACAACGGTTTAGGGTGAGCGTATGTTTTAGGGTACGGGTTAGTGTTAGCGTACGGGTTAGGATTATGGGACGGGTGAGGGTAAGGCTTCGGGTAAGGGTTAGGGTTAGGGTTAGGGTTAGGGTTAGGGTTAGGGGACGGGGACGGTTTAGGGTACAGGTTAGGGTACGACAACGGTTTAGGGTGAGCGTACGTGTTAGGGTACGGGTTAGTGTTAGTGTACGGGTAAGGATTAGGGGACGGGTGAGTGTAAGGCTTCGGGTAAGGGTTAGGGTTAGGGTTAGGGTTAGGGTTAGGGTTAGGGGACGGGGACGGTTTAGGGTACAGGTTAGGGTACATCAACGATTTAGGGTGAGCGTACGTGTTAGGGTACGGGTTAGTGTTAGCGTACGGGTTAGGATTAGGGGACGGGTGAGGGTAAGGCTTCGGGGAAGGGTTAGGGTTAGGGTTAGGGTTAGGGTTAGGTTTAGGGGACGGGGACGGTTTAGGGTACAGGTTAGTGTACGACAACGGTTTAGGGTGAGCGTACCTGTTAGGTTACGGGTTAGTGTTAGCGTACGGGTTAGGATTAGGGGACGGGTGAGGGTAAGGCTTCGGGTAAGGGTTAGGGTTAGGGTTAGGGTTAGGGGACGGGGACGGTTTAGGGTACAGGTTAGCGTACGACAACAGTTTAGGCTGAGCGTACGTTTTACGGTATTGGTTAGTGTTAGCGTACGGGTTAGTATTATGGGACGGGTGAGGGTAAGGCTTCGGGTAAGGGTTAGGGTTAGGGTTAGGGTTAGGGTTAGGGGACGGGGACGGTTTAGGGTACAGGTTAGTGTACGACAACGGTTTAGGGTGAGCATACGTGTTAGGGTACGGGTTAATGTTAGCGTACGGTTTAGGATTAGGGGACGTGTGAGGGTAAGGCTTCGGGTAAGGTTTAGGGTTAGGGTTAGGGTTAGGGTTAGGGTTAGAGGACGGGGACGGTTTAGGGTACAGGTTAGGGTACGACAAAGGTTTAGGGTGAGCGTACGTGTTAGGGTAAGGTTTAGTGTTAGCGTACGGGTTAGGATTACGGGACGGGTGAGGGTAAGGCTTCGGGTAAGGGTTAGGGTTAGGGTTAGGTTTAGGGTTAGGGGACGGGCACGGGGACAGTTTAGGGTACAGGTTAGGGTACGACAACGGTTTAGGGTGAGCGTACGTCTTAGGGTACGGGTTAGTGTTAGCGTACGGGTTAGGATTAGGGGACGGGTGAGGGTAAGGCTTCGGGTAAGGGTTAGGGTTAGGGTTAGGGTTAGGGTTAGGGGACGGGGACGGGGACGGTTTAGGGTACAGGTTAGAGTACGACAACGGTTTAGGGTGAGCGTACGTGTTAGGGTACGGGTTATTGTTAGCGTACGGGTTAGGATTAGGGGACGGGTGAGGGTAAGGCTTCGGGTAAGGGTTAGGGTTAGGGTTAGGGTTGGGTTAGGGTTAGGGGACGGGGACGGTTTAGGGTACAGTTTAGGGTACGACAACGGTTTAGGGTGAGCGTACGTGTTAGGGTACGGGTTAGTGTTAGCGTACGGGTTAGGATTAGGGGACGGGTGAGGGTAAGGCTTCGGGTAAGGGTTAGGGTTAGGGTTAGGGTTAGGTTTAGGGGACGGGCACGGGGACGGTTTAGGGTACAGGTTAGGGTACGACAACGGTTTATGGTGAGCGTACGTGTTAGGGTACGGGTTAGTGTTAGCGTACGGGTTAGGATTATGGGACGGGTGAGGGTAAGGCTTCGGGTAAGGGTTAGGGTTAGGTTTAGGGTTAGGTTTAGGGGACGGGGACGGTTTTGGGTACACGTTAGGGTACGACAACGGTTTAGTGGAGCGTACGTGTTAGGGTACGGGTTAGTGTTAGCGTACGGGTTAGGATTAGGGGAAGGGTGAGGTTAAGGCTTCGGGTAAGGGTTAGGGTTAGGGTTAGGGTTAGTGTTAGGGGACGGGGACGGTTTAGGGTACAGGTTAGGGTACGACAACGGTTTAGGTTGAGCGTACCTGTTAGGGTACGGGTTAGGTTTAGCGTACGGGTTAGGATTAGGGGACGGGTGAGGGTAAGGTTTCAGGTAAGGGTTCGGGTTAGGGTTAGGGTTAGGGTTAGGGTTAGGCGACGGGGACGGTTTAGCGTACAGGTTAGGGTACGACAACGGTTTAGGGTGAGTGTACGTGTTAAGGTACGTGTTAGTGTTAGTGTACGGGTTAGGATTAGGGAACGGGTGAGGGTAAGGCTTGGGGTAAGGGTTAGTGTTAGGGTTAGGGTTAGGGTTAGGGGACGGGGACGGTTTAGGGTACAGTTTAGGGTACGACAATGGTTTAGGGTGAGCCTACGTGATAGGGTACGGGTTAGTGTTAGCGTACGGGTTAGGATTAGGGGACGGGTGAGGGTAAGGCTTCGGGTAAGGGTTAGGGTTAGGCTTAGGGTTAGGGTTAGGGTTAGGGTTAGGGGACGGGGACCGTTTAGGGTACAGGTTAGGGTACGACAACGGTTTAGGGTGAGCGTACATGTTAGGGTACGGGTTAGTGTTAGCGTACGGGTTAGGATTAGGGGACGGGTGAGGGTAAGGCTTCGGGTAAGGGTTAGGGTGAGGGTTAGGGTTAGGGTTCGGGGACGGGGACGTTTTAGGGTACAGGTTAGCGTACGACAACGGTTTAGGGTGAGCGTACGTGTTAGGGTACGGGTTAGTGTTAGCGTACGGGTTAGGATTAGGGGACGGGTGAGGGTAAGGCTTCCGGTAAGGGTTAGGGTTAGGGTTAGGGTTAGGGTTAGGGGACGGGGACAGTTTAGGGTACAGGTTAGGGTACGACAACGGTTTAGGGTGAGCGTACGTGTTAGGGTACGGGTTAGTGTTAGCGTACGGGTTAGGATTAGGGGACGGGTGAGTGTAAGGCTTCGGGTAAGGGTTAGGGTTAGGGTTAGGTTTAGGGTTAGGGGACGGGGACGGTTTAGGGTACAGGTTAGGGTACGACAACGGTTTAGGGTGAGCGTACATGTTAGGGTACGGGTTAGTGTTAGTGTACGGGTTAGGATTAGGGGACGGGTGAGTGTAAGGCTTCGGGTAAGGGTTAGGGTTAGGGTTAGGGTTAGGGTTAGGGTTAGAGGACGGGGACGGTTTAGGGTGCAGCTTAGGGTACGACAACGGTTTAGGGTGAGCGTACGTGTTAGGGTACTGGTTAGTGTTAGCGTACGGGTTAGGATTAGGGGACGGGTGAGGGTAAGGCTTCGGGTAAGTGTTAGGGTTAGGGTTAGGGTTAGGGTTATGGTTTGGGGACGGGGACGGTTTAGGGTACAGGTTAGGTTACGACAACGGTTTAGGGTGAGCGTACGTGTTAGGGTACGGGTTAGTGTTAGCGTACGGGTTAGGATTAGGGGACGGGTGAGGGTAAGGCTTCGGGTAAGGGTTAGGGTTAGGGTTGGGTTAGGGTTAGGGTTAGGGGACGGGCATGGTTTAGGGTTCAGGTTAGGGTACGACAACGGTTTAGGGTGAGCGTACGTGTTAGGGTACGGGTTAGTGTTAGCGTACGGGTTAGGATTAGGGGACGGGTGAGGGTAAGGTTTAGGGTTAGGGTTAGGGGACGGGGACGGGAATGGTTTAGGGTACAGTTTAGGGTACGTCAACGGTTTAGGGTGAGCGTACGTGTTATGGTACGGGTTAGTGTTAGGGTACGGGTTAGGATTAGGGGACGGGTTAGGGTAAGGCTTCGGGTAAGGGTTAGGGTTAGGGTTAGGGTTAGGGTTAGGGGATGGGGACGGGTTAGGGTACAGGTTAGGGTACGACAACGGTTTAGGGGAGCGTACGTGTTAGGGTACTGGTTAGTGTTAGCGTACGGGTTAGGATTAGGGGACGGGTGAGGGTAAGGCTTCGGGTAAGGGTTAGGGTTAGGGTTAGGGTTAGGGTTAGGGTTAGGGGACGGGGACGGTTTAGGGTACAGGTTAGGGTACGACAACGGTTTAGGGTGAGCGTACGTGTTAGGGTACGGGTTAGTGTTAGCGTACGGGTTAGGATTAGGGGACGGGTGAGGGTAAGGCTTCGGGTAAGGGTTAGGGTTAGGTTTAGTGTTAGGGGACGGGGACGGGGACGGTTTAGGGTACAGGTTAGGGTACGTCAACGGTTTAGGGTGAGCGTACGTGTTAGGGTACGGGTTAGTGTTAGCGTACGGGTTAGGATTAGGGGACGGGTGAGGGTAAGGCTTCGGGTAAGGGTTAGGGTTAGGGTTAGGGTTAGGGTTAGGGTTAGGGGACGGGGACGGTTTAGGGTACAGGTTAGGGTACGACAACAGTTTAGGCTGAGCGTACGTTTTACGGTACGGGTTAGTGTTAGCGTACGGGTTAGGATTATGGGAAGGGTGAGGGTAAGGCTTCGGGTAAGGTTTAGGGTTAGGGTTAGGGTTAGGGTTAGGGGACGGGGACGGGGACGGTTTAGGGTACAGGTTAGGGTACGACAACGGTTTAGGGTGAGCGTACGTGTTAGGGTACGGGTTAGTGTAAGCGTACGGTTTAGGATTAGGGGACGGGTGAGGGTAAGGCTTCGGGTAAGGGTTAGGGTTAGGGTTAGGGTTAGGGTTAGTGTTAGAGGACCGGGAAGGTTTAGGGTACAGGTTAGGGTACGACAAAGGTTTAGGGTGAGCGTACGTGTTAGGGTACGGGTTAGTGTTAGCGTACGGGTTAGGAATAGGGGACGGGTGAGGGTAAGTCTTCGGGTAAGGGTTAGGGTTAGGGTTAGGGTTAGGGTTCGGGGACGGGGACGTT
The DNA here is from genome assembly GCF_059928025.1 of Delphinapterus leucas. NCBI lineage: Eukaryota > Metazoa > Chordata > Mammalia > Artiodactyla > Monodontidae > Delphinapterus > Delphinapterus leucas. The sequence goes on along the minus strand of NW_028322238.1, from coordinate 8,393,348 downwards.
TTAGGGTACAGGTTAGCGTACGACAACGGTTTAGGGTGAGCGTACGTGTTAGGGTACGGGTTAGTGTTAGCGTACGTGTTAGGATTAGGGGACGGATGAGTGTAAGGCTTCCGGTAAGTGTTAGGGTTAGGGTTAGGGTTAGGGTTAGGGGACGGGGACGGTTTAGGGTACAGGTTAGGGTACGACAAAGGTTTAGGGTGAGCGTACATGTTAGGGTACGGGTTAGTGTTAGCGTACGGGTTAGGATTAGGGGACGGGTGAGTGTAAGGCTTCGGGTAAGGGTTAGGGTTAGGGTTAGGGTTAGGGTTAGGGTTAGAGGACGGGGACGGTTTAGGGTGCAGGTTAGGGTACGACAAAGTTTTAGGGTGAGCGTACGTGTTAGGGTACGGGTTAGTGTTAGCGTACGGGATAGGATTAGGGGACGGGTGAGGGTAAGGCTTCCGGTAAGGGTTAGGGTTAGGGTTAGGTTTAGGGTTAGGGGACGGGCACGGGAACGGTTTAGGGTACAGGTTAGGGTACGACAACGGTTTAGGGTGAGCGTACGTGTTAGGGTACGGGTTAGTGTTAGCGTACGGGTTAGGATTAGGGGACGGGTGAGGGTAAGGCTTCGGGTAAGGGTTAGGGTTAGGGTTAGGGTTAGGGTTAGGGTTAGGGTTAGGGACGGGGACGGTTTAGGGTACAGGTTAGGGTACGACAACGGTTTAGGGTGAGCGTACGTGTTAGGGTACGGGTTAGTGTTAGCGTACGGGTTAGGATTAGGGGACGGGTGAGGGTAAGGCTTCGGGTAAGGGTTAGGGTTAGGGTTAGGGTTAGGGTTTGGGGACGGGGACGGTTTAGGGTACAGGTTAGCGTACGACAACGGTTTAGGGTGAGCGTACGTGTTAGGGTACGGGTTAGTGTTAGCGTACGGTTTAGGATTAGGGGACGGGTGAGTGTAAGGCTTCCGGTAAGGGTTAGGGTTAAGGTTAGGGTTAGGGTTAGGGGACGGGGACGGTTTAGGGTACAGGTTAGTGTACGACAACGGTTTAGGGTGTGCGTACGTGTTAGGGTACGGGTTATTGTTAGCGTACGGGTTAGGATTAGGGGACGGGTGAGTGTAAGGCTTCGGGTAAGGGTTAGGGTTAGGGTTAAGTTTATGGTTAGGGGACGGGGACGGGGACGGTTTAGGGTACAGTTTAGGGTACGACAACGGTTTAGGGTGAGCGTAAATGTTAACGTATGGTTTAGTGTTAGCGTACGGGTTAGGATTAGGGGACGGGTGAGGGTAAGGCTTCGGGTAAGGGTTAGGGTTAGGGTTAGGGTTAGGGTTAGGGGACGGGGACGGGGATGGTTTAGGGTACAGGTTAGGGTACGACAACGGTTTAGGGTGAGCGTATGTTTTAGGGTACGGGTTAGTGTTAGCGTACGGGTTAGGATTATGGGACGGGTGAGGGTAAGGCTTCGGGTAAGGGTTAGGGTTAGGGTTAGGGTTAGGGTTAGGGTTAGGGGACGGGGACGGTTTAGGGTACAGGTTAGGGTACGACAACGGTTTAGGGTGAGCGTACGTGTTAGGGTACGGGTTAGTGTTAGTGTACGGGTAAGGATTAGGGGACGGGTGAGTGTAAGGCTTCGGGTAAGGGTTAGGGTTAGGGTTAGGGTTAGGGTTAGGGTTAGGGGACGGGGACGGTTTAGGGTACAGGTTAGGGTACATCAACGATTTAGGGTGAGCGTACGTGTTAGGGTACGGGTTAGTGTTAGCGTACGGGTTAGGATTAGGGGACGGGTGAGGGTAAGGCTTCGGGGAAGGGTTAGGGTTAGGGTTAGGGTTAGGGTTAGGGGACGGGGACGGTTTAGGGTACAGGTTAGTGTACGACAACGGTTTAGGGTGAGCGTACCTGTTAGGTTACGGGTTAGTGTTAGCGTACGGGTTAGGATTAGGGGACGGGTGAGGGTAAGGCTTCGGGTAAGGGTTAGGGTTAGGGTTAGGGTTAGGGTTAGGGGACGGGGACGGTTTAGGGTACAGGTTAGGGTACGACAACGGTTTAGGGTGAGCGTACGTGTTAGGGTACGGGTTAGTGTTAGCGTACGGGTTAGGATTAGGGGACGGGTGAGGGTAAGGCTTCGGGTAAGGGTTAGGGTTAGGGTTAGGGTTAGGGTTAGGGGACGGGCACGGGGACGGTTTAGGGTACAGGGTAGTGTACGACAACGGTTTAGGGTGAGTGTACGTGTTAGGGTACGCATTAGTGTTAGCGTACGGGTTAGGATTACGGGACGGGTAAGGGTAAGGCTTCGGGTAAGTGTTAGGGTTAGGGTTAGTGTTGGGTTAGGGTACGGGGACGGGGACGGGGACGGTTTAGGGTACAGGTTAGTGTACGACAACGGTTTAGGGTGAGCGTACGTGTTAGGGTACGGGTTAGTGTTGGCGTACGGGTTAGGATTAGGGGACGGGTGAGGGTAAGGCTTCGGGTAAGGGTTAGAGTTAGGGTTAGGGTTAGGGGACGGGGACGGGGACGGTTTAGAGTACAGGTTAGTGTACGACAACGGTTTAGGGTGAGCGTACGTGTTAGGGTACGGGTTAGTGTTGGCGTACGGGTTAGGATTAGGGGACGGGTGAGGGTAAGGTTTCGGGTAAGGGTTAGGGTTAGGGTTAGGGGACGGGGACGGGGACGGTTTAGGGTACAGGTTAGGGTACGCCAACGGTTTAGGGTGAGCTTACGTGTTAGGGTACGGGTTAGTGTTAGCGTACGGGTGAGGATAAGGGGACGGGTGAGGGTAAGGCTTCGGCTAAGGGTTAGGGTTAGGGTTAGGGTTAGGGTTAGGGGACGGGGACGGGGACGGTTTAGGGTACAGGTTAGTGTACGACAACGGTTTAGGGTGAGCGTACGTGTTAGGTTACGGGTTAGTGTTAGCGTACGGTTTAGGATTAGGGGACGGGTGAGGGTAACGCTTCGGGTAAGGGTTAGGGTTAGTGTTAGGGTTAGGGTTAGGGTTAGGGGACGGGGACAGGGACGGTTTAGGGTACAGGATAGGGTACGACAACGGTTTATGGTGAGCGTACGTGTTAGGATACGGGTTAGTGTTAGCGTACGGGTTAGGATTAGGGGACGGGTGAGGGTAAGGCTTCGGGTAAGGGTTAGGGTTAGGGTTAGGGTTAGGGTTAGGGTTAGGGGACGGGGATGGGGACGGTTTAGGGTACAGGTTAGGTTACGACAACGGTTTAGGGGAGCATACGTGTTAGGGTACGGGTTAGTGTTAGCGTACGGGTTAGGATTAGGGGACGGGTTAGGGTAAGGCTTCGGGTAAGGGTTAGGGTTAGGGTTAGGGTTAGGGTTAGGGTTAGGGTTAGGGGACGGGGACTGTTTAGGGTACAGGTTAGGGTACGACAACGGTTTAGGGTGAGCGTACGTGTTAGGGTACGGGTTAGTGTTAGCGTACGGGTTAGGATTAGAGGACGGGTGAGGGTAAGGCTTCGGGTAAGGGTTAGGGTTAGGGTTAGGGTTAGGGGACGGGGACGGGGACGGTTTCGGGTACAGGTTATGGTACGTCAACGGTTTAGGGTGAGCGTACGTGTTAGGGTACGGTTTAGTGTTAGCGTACGGGTTAGGATTAGGGGACGGGTGAGGGTAAGGCTTCGGGTAAGGGTTAGGGTTAGTTTTAGGGTTAGGGTTAGGGGACGGGGACTGTTTAGGGTACAGGTTAGGGTACGACAACGGTTTAGGGTGAGTGTACGTTTTAGGGTATGGTTTAGTGTTAGCGCACGGGTTAGGATTATGGGACGGGTGAGGGTAAGGCTTCGGGTAAGGGTTACGGTTAGGGTTAGGCTTAGGGTTAGGGTTAGGGTTAGGGGACGGGGACGGTTTAGGGTACAGGTTAGGGTATGACAACGGTTTAGGGTGAGCGTACGTGTTAGGGTACGGGTTAGAGTTAGCGTACGGGTTAGGATTAGGGAACGGGTGAGGGTAAGGCTTCGGGTAAGGGTTAGGGTTAGGGTTAGGGTTAGAGGACGGGGACGGTTTAGGGTACAGGTTAGGGTACGACAACGGTTTAGGGTGAGCGTACGTGTTAGGGTACGGGTTAGTGTTAGCGTACGGGATAGGATTAGGGGACGGGTGAGGGTAAGGCTTCGAGTAAGGGTTAGTGTTAGGGTTCGGTTTAGGGTTAGGGGACGGGCACGGGGACGGTTTAGGGTACAGGTTAGGGTACGACAATGGTTTAGGGTGAGCGCACGTGTTAGGGTACGGGTTAGTGTTAGCGTACGGGTTAGGATTAGGGGACGGGTGAGGGTAAGGCTTCGGGTAAGGATTAGGGTTAGGGTTAGGGTTAGGGTTAGGGTTAGGGTTAGGGTTAGGGGACCGGGACGGTTTAGGGTACAGGTTAGGGTACGACAACGGTTTAGGGTGAGCGTACGTGTTAGAGTACGGGTTAGGATTAGGGGACGGGAGAGGGTAAGGCTTCGGGTAAGGGTTAGGGTTAGGTTTAGGTTTAGGCTTAGGGGACGGGGACGGGGACTGTTTAGGGTACAGGTTAGGGTACGACAACGGTTTAGGGTGAGCGTACGTGTTAGGGTACGGGTCAGTGTTAGCGTACGGGTTAGGATTAGGGGACGGGTGAGGGTAAGGCTTCGGGTAAGGGTTAGGGTTAGGGTTAGGTTTAGGGTTAGGGTTAGGGGACGGGGACGGTTTAGGGTACAGCTTAGGGTACGACAACGGTTTAGGGTGAGCGTACGTTTTAGGGTACGGTTTAGTGTTAGCGTACGGGTTAGGATTAAAGGACGGTTGAGGGTAAGGCTTCGTGTAAGGGTTAGGGTTAGGGTTAGGGTTAGGGTTAGGGTTAGGGGACGGGGACGGTTTAGGGTACAGGTTAGGGTACGACAACGGTTTAGGGTGAGCGTACGTGTTAGGGTACGGGTTAGTGTTAGTGTACGGGTAAGGATTAGGGGACGGGTGAGTGTAAGGCTTCGGGTAAGGGTTAGGGTTAGGGTTAGGGTTAGGGTTAGGGTTAGGTTTAGGGGACGGGGACGGTTTTGGGTACAGGTTAGGGTACGACAACGGTTTAGTGGAGCGTACGTGTTAGGGTACGGGTTAGTGTTAGCGTACGGGTAAGGATTAGGGGACGGGTGAGGTTAAGGCTTCGGGTAAGGGTTAGGGTTAGGGTTAGGGTTAGTGTTAGGGGACGGGGACGGTTTAGGGTACAGGTTAGGGTACGACAACGGTTTAGGGTGAGCGTACGTGTTAGGGTACGGGTTAGTGTTAGTGTACAGGTAAGGATTAGGGGACGGGTGAGTGTAAGGCTTCGGGTAAGGGTTAGGGTTAGGGTTAGGGTTAGGGTTAGGGTTAGGGTTAGGGGACGGGGACGGTTTAGGGTACAGGTTAGGGTACATCAACGGTTTAGGGTGAGCGTACGTGTTAGGGTACGGGTTAGTGTTAGCGTACGGGTTAGGATTAGGGGACGGGTGAGGGTAAGGCTTCGGGTAAGGGTTAGGGTTAGGGTTAGGGTTAGGGTTAGGGGACGGGGACGGTTTAGGGTACAGGTTAGCGTACGACAACAGTTTAGGCTGAGCGTACGTTTTACGGTATTGGTTAGTGTTACCGTACGGGTTAGTATTATGGGACGGGTGAGGGTAAGGCTTCGGGTAAGGGTTAGGGTTAGGGTTAGGGTTAGGGTTAGGGGACGGGGACGGTTTAGGGTACAGGTTAGTGTACGACAACGGTTTAGGGTGAGCGTACGTGTTAGGGTACGGGTTAATGTTAGCGTACGGTTTAGGATTAGGGGACGTGTGAGGGTAAGGCTTCGGGTAAGGGTTAGGGTTAGGGTTAGGGTTAGGGTTAGGGTTAGAGGACGGGGACGGTTTAGGGTACAGGTTAGGGTACGACAAAGGTTTAGGGTGAGCGTACGTGTTAGGGTACGGTTTAGTGTTAGCGTACGGGATAGGAATAGGGGACGGGTGAGGGTAAGGCTTCGGGTAAGGGTTAGGGTTAGGGTTAGGTTTAGGGTTAGGGGACGGGCACGGGGACAGTTTAGGGTACAGGTTAGGGTACGACAACGGTTTAGGGTGAGCGTACGTGTTAGGGTACGGGTTAGTGTTAGCGTACGGGTTAGGATTAGGGGACGGGTGAGGGTAAGGCTTCGGGTAAGGGTTAGGGTTAGGGTTAGGGTTAGGGTTAGGGTTAGGGGACGGGGACGGTTTAGGGTACAGGTAAGAGTACGACAACGGTTTAGGGTGAGCGTACGTGTTAGGGTACGGGTTATTGTTAGCGTACGGGTTAGGATTAGGGGACGGGTGAGGGTAAGGCTTCGGGTAAGGGTTAGGGTTAGGGTTAGGGTTGGGTTAGGGTTAGGGGATGGGGACGGTTTAGGGTACAGTTTAGGGTACGACAACGGTTTAGGGTGAGCGTACGTGTTAGGGTACGGGTTAGTGTTAGCGTACGGTTTAGGATTAGGGGACGGGTGAGGGTAAGGCTTCGGGTAAGGGTTAGGGTTAGGGTTAGGGTTAGGGTTAGGGGACGGGCACGGGGACGGTTTAGGGTACAGGTTAGGGTACGACAACGGTTTATAGTGAGCGTACGTGTTAGGGTAAGGGTTAGTGTTAGCGTACGGGTTAGGATTAGGGGACGGGTGAGGGTAAGGCTTCGGGTAAGGGTTAGGGTTAGGGTTAGAGTTAGGTTTAGGGGACGGGGACGGTTTTGGGTACAGGTTAGGGTACGACAACGGTTTAGTGGAGCGTACGTGTTAGGGTACGGGTTAGTGTTAGCGTACGGGTTAGGATTAGGGGACGGGTGAGGTTAAGGCTTCGGGTAAGGGTTAGGGTTAGGGTTAGGGTTAGTGTTAGGGGACGGGGACGGTTTAGGGTACAGGTTAGGGTACGACAACGGTTTAGGTTGAGCGTACCTGTTAGGGTACGGGTTAGTTTTAGCGTACGGGTTAGGATTAGGGGACGGGTGAGGGTAAGGTTTCAGGTAAGGGTTCGGGTTAGGGTTAGGGTTAGGGTTAGGGTTAGGCGACGGGGACGGTTTAGCATACAGGTTAGGGTACGACAACGGTTTAGGGTGAGCGTACGTGTTAAGGTACGTGTTAGTGTTAGTGTACGGGTTAGGATTAGGGGACGGGTGAGGGTAAGGCTTCGGGTAAGGGTTAGGGTTAGGGTTAGGGTTAGGGTTAGGGTTAGGGTTAGGGGACGGGGACGGGGACGGTTTAGGGTACAGTTTAGGGTACGACAATGGTTTAGGGTGAGCCTTCGTGATAGGGTACGGGTTAGTGTTAGCGTACGGGTTAGGATTAGGGGACGGGTGAGGGTAAGGCTTCGGGTAAGGGTTAGGGTTAGGCTTAGGGTTAGGGTTAGGGTTAGGGTTAGGGGACGGGGACGGTTTAGGGTACAGGTTAGGGTACGACAACGGTTTAGGGTGAGCGTACGTGTTAGGGTACGGGTTAGTGTTAGCGTACGGGTTAGGATTAGGGGACGGGTGAGGGTAAGGCTTCCGGTAAGGGTTAGGGTTAGGGTTAGGGTTAGGGTTAGGGGACGGGGACAGTTTAGGGTACAGGTTAGGGTACGACAACGGTTTAGGGTGAGCGTACGTGTTAGGGTACGGGTTAGTGTTAGCGTACGGGTTAGGATTAGGGGACGGGTGAGTGTAAGGCTTCGGGTAAGGGTTAGGGTTAGGGTTAGGTTTAGGGTTAGGGGACGGGGACGGTTTAGGGTACAGGTTAGGGTACGACAACGGTTTAGGGTGAGCGTACATGTTAGGGTACGGGTTAGTGTTAGTGTACGGGTTAGGATTAGGGGACGGGTGAGTGTAAGGCTTCGGGTAAGGGTTAGGGTTAGGGTTAGGGTTAGGGTTAGGGTTAGAGGACGGGGACGGTTTAGGGTGCAGCTTAGGGTACGACAACGGTTTAGGGTGAGCGTACGTGTTAGGGTACTGGTTAGTGTTAGCGTACGGGTTAGGATTAGGGGACGGGTGAGGGTAAGGCTTCGGGTAAGTGTTAGGGTTAGGGTTAGGGTTAGGATTAGGGTTTGGGGACGGGGACGGTTTAGGGTACAGGTTAGGTTACGACAACGGTTTAGGGTGAGCGTACGTGTTAGGGTACGGGTTAGTGTTAGCGTACGGGTTAGGATTAGGGGACGGGTGAGGGTAAGGCTTCGGGTAAGGGTTAGGGTTAGGGTTGGGTTAGGGTTAGGGTTAGGGGACGGGCATGGTTTAGGGTTCAGGTTAGGGTACGACAACGGTTTAGGGTGAGCGTACGTGTTAGGGTACGGGTTAGTGTTAGCGTACGGGTTAGGATTAGGGGACGGGTGAGGGTAAGGTTTAGGGTTAGGGTTAGGGGACGGGGACGGGAATGGTTTAGGGTACAGTTTAGGGTACGTCAACGGTTTA
>NW_028322238.1:6262500-6285000 GCF_059928025.1 Delphinapterus leucas | reverse complement strand
GTGTTAGCGTACGGGTTAGGATTAGGGGACGGGTGAGGGTAAGGCTTCGGGTAAAGGTTAGGGTTAGGGTTAGGGTTAGGGTTTGGGGACGGGGACGGTTTAGGGTACAGGTTAGCGTACGACAACGGTTTAGGGTGAGCGTACGTGTTAGGGTACGGGTTAGTGTTAGCGTACGGTTTAGGATTAGGGGACGGGTGAGTGTAAGGCTTCCGGTAAGGGTTAGGGTTAAGGTTAGGGTTAGGGGACGGGGACGGGGACGGTTTAGGGTACAGGTTAGGGTACGACAATGGTTTAGGGTGAGCGTACGTGTTAGGGTACGGGTTATTGTTAGCGTACGGGTTAGGATTAGGGGACGGGTGAGTGTAAGGCTTCGGGTAAGGGTTAGGGTTAGGGTTAAGTTTATGGTTAGGGGACGGGGACGGGGACGGTTTAGGGTACAGTTTAGGGTACGACAACGGTTTAGGGTGAGCGTAAATGTTAAGGTATGGTTTAGTGTTAGCGTACGGGTTAGGATTAGGGGACGGGTGAGGGTAAGGCTTCGGGTAAGGGTTAGGGTTAGGGTTAGGGTTAGGGTTAGGGGACGGGGACGGGGATGGTTTAGGGTACAGGTTAGGGTACGACAACGGTTTAGGGTGAGCGTATGTTTTAGGGTACGTGTTAGTGTTAGCGTACGGGTTAGGATTATGGGACGGGTGAGGGTAAGGCTTCGGGTAAGGGTTAGGTTTAGGGTTAGGGTTAGGGTTAGGGTTAGGGGACGGGGACGGTTTAGGGTACAGGTTAGGGTACGACAACGGTTTAGGGTGAGCGTACGTGTTAGGGTACGGGTTAGTGTTATTGTACGGGTAAGGATTAGTGGACGGGTGAGTGTAAGGCTTCGGGTAAGGGTTAGGGTTAGGGTTAGGGTTAGGGTTAGGGTTAGGGGACGGGGACGGTTTAGGGTACAGGTTAGGGTACATCAACGGTTTAGGGTGAGCGTACGTGTTAGTGTACGGGTTAGTGTTAGCGTACGGGTTAGGATTAGGGGACGGGTGAGGGTAAGGCTTCGGGGAAGGGTTAGGGTTAGGGTTAGGGTTAGGGTTAGGGTTAGGAGACGGGGACGGTTTAGGGTACAGGTTAGTGTACGACAACGGTTTAGGGTGAGCGTACCTGTTAGATTACGGTTTAGTGTTAGCGTACGGGTTAGGATTAGGGGACGGGTGAGGGTAAGGCTTCGGGTAAGGGTTAGGGTTAGGGTTAGGGTTAGGGTTAGGGGACGGGGACGGTTTAGGGTACAGGTTAGCGTACGACAACAGTTTAGGCTGAGCGTACGTTTTACGGTATTGGTTAGTGTTAGCGTACGGGTTAGTATTATGGGACGGGTGAGGGTAAGGCTTCGGGTAAGGGTTAGGGTTAGGGTTAGGGTTAGGGTTAGGGGACGGGGACGGTTTAGGGTACAGGTTAGTGTACGACAACTGTTTAGGGTGAGCGTACGTTTTAGGGTACGGGTTAATGTTAGCGTACGGTTTAGGATTAGGGGACGTGTGAGGGTAAGGCTTCGGGTAAGGGTTAGGGTTAGGGTTAGGGTTAGGGTTAGGGTTAGAGGACGGGGACGGTTTAGGGTACAGGTTAGGGTACGACAAAGGTTTAGGGTGAGTGTACGTGTTAAGGTACGGTTTAGTGTTAGCGTACGGGATAGGGATAGGGGACGGGTGAGGGTAAGGCTTCGGGTAAGGGTTAGGGTTAGGGTTAGGTTTAGGGTTAGGGAACGGGCACGGGGACAGTTTAGGGTACAGGTTAGGGTACGACAACGGTTTAGGGTGAGCGTACGTGTTAGGGTACGGGTTAGTGTTAGCGGACGGGTTAGGATTAGGGGACGGGTGAGGGTAAGGCTTCGGGTAAGGGTTAGGGTTAGGGTTAGGGTTAGGGTTAGGGGACGGGGACGGTTTAGGGTACAGGTTAGAGTACGACAACGGTTTAGGGTGAGCGTACGTGTTAAGGTACGGGTTATTGTTAGCGTACGGGTTAGGATTAGGGGACGGGTGAGGGTAAGGCTTCGGGTAAGGGTTAGGGTTAGGGTTAGGGTTGGGTTAGAGTTAGGGGACGGGGACGGTTTAGGGTACAGTTTAGGGTACGACAACGGTTTAGGGTGAGCGTACGTGTTAGGGTACGGGTTAGTGTTAGCGTACGGGTTAGGATTAGGGGACGGGTGAGGGTAAGGCTTCGGGTAAGGGTTAGGGTTAGGGTTAGGGTTAGGGTTAGGGGACGGGGACGGTTTAGGGTACAGGTTAGAGTACGACAACGGTTTAGGGTGAGCGTACGTGTTAGGGTACGGGTTATTGTTAGCGTACGGGTTAGGATTAGGGGACGGGTGAGGGTAAGGCTTCGGGTAAGGGTTAGGGTTAGGGTTAGGGTTAGGGTTAGGGGACGGGCACGGGGACGGTTTAGGGTACAGGTTAGGGTACGACAACGGTTTATGGTGAGCGTACGTGTTAGGGTACGGGTTAGTGTTAGCGTACGGGTTAGGATTAGGGGACGGGTGAGGGTAAGGCTTCGGGTAAGGGTTAGGGTTAGGTTTAGGGGACGGGGACGGTTTTGGGTACAGGTTAGGGTACGACAACGGTTTAGTGGAGCGTACGTGTTAGGGTACGGGTTAGTGTTAGCGTACGGGTTAGGATTAGGGGACGGGTGAGGTTAAGGCTTCGGGTAAGGGTTAGGGTTAGGGTTAGGGTTAGTGTTAGGGGACGGGGACGGTTTAGGGTACAGGTTAGTGTACGACAACGGTTTAGGTTGAGCGTACCTGTTAGGGTACGGGTTAGTTTTAGCGTACGGGTTAGGATTAGGGGACGGGTGAGGGTAAGGTTTCAGGTAAGGGTTCGGGTTAGGGTTAGGGTTAGGGTTAGGGTTAGGCGACGGGGACGGTTTAGCGTACAGGTTAGGGTACGACAACGGTTTAGGGTGAGCGTACGTGTTAAGGTACGTGTTAGTGTTAGTGTACGGGTTAGGATTAGGGGACGGGTTAGGGTAAGGCTTCGGGTAAGGGTTAGGTTTAGGGTTAGGGTTAGGGTTAGGGGACGGGGACGGTTTAGGGTACAGGTTAGGGTACATCAACGGTTTAGGGTGAGCGTACGTGTTAGTGTACGGGTTAGTGTTAGCGTACGGGTTAGGATTAGGGGACGGGTGAGGGTAAGGCTTCGGGGAAGGGTTAGGGTTAGGGTTAGGGTTAGGGTTAGGGTTAGGAGACGGGGACGGTTTAGGGTACAGGTTAGTGTACGACAACGGTTTAGGGTGAGCGTACCTGTTAGGTTACGGGTTAGTGTTAGCGTACGGGTTAGGATTAGGGGACGGGTGAGGGTAAGGCTTCGGGTAAGGGTTAGGTTTAGGGTTAGGGTTAGGGTTAGGGGACGGGGACGGTTTAGGGTACAGGTTAGCGTACGACAACAGTTTAGGCTGAGCGTACGTTTTACGGTATTGGTTAGTGTTAGCGTACGGGTTAGTATTATGGGACGGGTGAGGGTAAGGCTTCGGGTAAGGGTTAGGGTTAGGGTTAGGGTTAGGGTTAGGGGACGGGGACGGTTTAGGGTACAGGTTAGTGTACGACAACTGTTTAGGGTGAGCGTACGTTTTAGGGTACGGGTTAATGTTAGCGTACGGTTTAGGATTAGGGGACGTGTGAGGGTAAGGCTTCGGGTAAGGGTTAGGGTTAGGGTTAGGGTTAGGGTTAGGGTTAGAGGACGGGGACGGTTTAGGGTACAGGTTAGGGTACGACAAAGGTTTAGGGTGAGTGTACGTGTTAAGGTACGGTTTAGTGTTAGCGTACGGGATAGGGATAGGGGACGGGTGAGGGTAAGGCTTCGGGTAAGGGTTAGGGTTAGGGTTAGGTTTAGGGTTAGGGAACGGGCACGGGGACAGTTTAGGGTACAGGTTAGGGTACGACAACGGTTTAGGGTGAGCGTACGTGTTAGGGTACGGGTTAGTGTTAGCGGACGGGTTAGGATTAGGGGACGGGTGAGGGTAAGGCTTCGGGTAAGGGTTAGGGTTAGGGTTAGGGTTAGGGTTAGGGGACGGGGACGGTTTAGGGTACAGGTTAGAGTACGACAACGGTTTAGGGTGAGCGTACGTGTTAGGGTACGGGTTATTGTTAGCGTACGGGTTAGGATTAGGGGACGGGTGAGGGTAAGGCTTCGGGTAAGGGTTAGGGTTAGGGTTAGGGTTGGGTTAGAGTTAGGGGACGGGGACGGTTTAGGGTACAGTTTAGGGTACGACAACGGTTTAGGGTGAGCGTACGTGTTAGGGTACGGGTTAGTGTTAGCGTACGGGTTAGGATTAGGGGACGGGTGAGGGTAAGGCTTCGGGTAAGGGTTAGGGTTAGGGTTAGGGTTAGGGTTAGGGAACGGGGACGGTTTAGGGTACAGGTTAGAGTACGACAACGGTTTAGGGTGAGCGTACGTGTTAGGGTACGGGTTATTGTTAGCGTACGGGTTAGGATTAGGGGACGGGTGAGGGTAAGGCTTCGGGTAAGGGTTAGGGTTAGGGTTAGGGTTAGGGTTAGGGGACGGGCACGGGGACGGTTTAGGGTACAGGTTAGGGTACGACAACGGTTTATGGTGAGCGTACGTGTTAGGGTACGGGTTAGTGTTAGCGTACGGGTTAGGATTAGGGGACGGGTGAGGGTAAGGCTTCGGGTAAGGGTTAGGGTTAGGTTTAGGGGACGGGGACGGTTTTGGGTACAGGTTAGGGTACGACAACGGTTTAGTGGAGCGTACGTGTTAGGGTACGGGTTAGTGTTAGCGTACGGGTTAGGATTAGGGGACGGGTGAGGTTAAGGCTTCGGGTAAGGGTTAGGGTTAGGGTTAGGGTTAGTGTTAGGGGACGGGGACGGTTTAGGGTACAGGTTAGTGTACGACAACGGTTTAGGTTGAGCGTACCTGTTAGGGTACGGGTTAGTTTTAGCGTACGGGTTAGGATTAGGGGACGGGTGAGGGTAAGGTTTCAGGTAAGGGTTCGGGTTAGGGTTAGGGTTAGGGTTAGGGTTAGGCGACGGGGACGGTTTAGCGTACAGGTTAGGGTACGACAACGGTTTAGGGTGAGCGTACGTGTTAAGGTACGTGTTAGTGTTAGTGTACGGGTTAGGATTAGGGGACGGGTTAGGGTAAGGCTTCGGGTAAGGGTTAGGGTTAGGGTTAGGGTTAGGGTTAGTGTTAGGGGACGGGGACGGTTTAGGGTACAGTTTAGGGTACGACAATGTTTTAGGGTGAGCCTACGTGATAGGGTACGGGTTAGTGTTAGCGTACGGGTTAGGATTATGGGACGGGTGAGGGTAAGCCTTCGGGTAAGGGTTAGGGTTAGGCTTAGGGTTAGGGTTAGGGTTAGGGTTAGGGGACGGGGATGGTTTAGGGTACAGGTTAGGGTAAGACAACGGTTTAGGGTGAGCGTACGTGTTAGGGTACGGGTTAGTGTTAGCGTACGGGTTAGGATTAGGGGACGGGTGAGGGTAAGGCTTCGGGTAAGGGTTAGGGTAAGGGTTAGGGTTAGGGTTCGGGGACGGGGACGTTTTAGGGTACAGGTTAGCGTATGACAACGGTTTAGGGTGAGCGTACGTGTTAGGGTACGGGTTAGAGTTAGCGTACGGGTTAGGATTAGGGGACGGTTGAGTGTAAGGCTTCCGGTAAGGGTTAGGGTTAGGGTTAGGGTTAGGGTTAGGGGACGGGGACGGTTTAGGGTACAGGTTAGGGTACGACAACGGTTTAGGGTGAGCGTAGGTGTTAGGGTACGGGTTAGTGTTAGCGTACGGGTAAGGATTAGGGGACGGGTGAGTGTAAGGCTTCGGGTAAGGGTTAGGGTTAGGGTTAGGTTTAGGGTTAGGGGACGGGGACGGTTTAGGGTACAGGTTAGAGTACGACAACGGTTTAGGGTGAGCGTACGTGTTAGGGTACGGGTTATTGTTAGCGTACGGGTTAGGATTAGGGGACGGGTGAGGGTAAGGCTTCGGGTAAGGGTTAGGGTTAGGGTTAGGGTTGGGTTAGGGTTAGGGGACGGGGACGGTTTAGGGTACAGTTTAGGGTACGACAACGGTTTAGGGTGAGCGTACGTGTTAGGGTACGGGTTAGTGTTAGCGTACGGGTTAGGATTAGGGGACGGGTGAGGGTAAGGCTTCGGGTAAGGGTTAGGGTTAGGGTTAGGGTTAGGGTTAGGGGACGGGGACGGTTTAGGGTACAGGTTAGTGTACGACAACGGTTTAGGGTGAGCGTACGTGTTAGGGTACGGGTTATTGTTAGCGTACGGGTTAGGATTAGGGGACGGGTGAGGGTAAGGCTTCGGGTAAGGGTTAGGGTTAGGGTTAGGGTTAGGGTTAGGGGACGGGCACGGGGACGGTTTAGGGTACAGGTTAGGGTACGACAACGGTTTATGGTGAGCGTACGTGTTAGGGTACGGGTTAGTGTTAGCGTACGGGTTAGGATTAGGGGACGGGTGAGGGTAAGGCTTCGGGTAAGGGTTAGGGTTAGGTTTAGGGGACGGGGACGGTTTTGGGTACAGGTTAGGGTACGACAACGGTTTAGTGGAGCGTACGTGTTAGGGTACGGGTTAGTGTTAGCGTACGGGTTAGGATTAGGGGACGGGTGAGGTTAAGGCTTCGGGTAAGGGTTAGGGTTAGGGTTAGGGTTAGTGTTAGGGGACGGGGACGGTTTAGGGTACAGTTTAGGGTACGACAATGTTTTAGGGTGAGCCTACGTGATAGGGTACGGGTTAGTGTTAGCGTACGGGTTAGGATTATGGGACGGGTGAGGGTAAGGCTTCGGGTAAGGGTTAGGTTTAGGCTTAGGGTTAGGGTTAGGGTTAGGGGACGGGGATGGTTTAGGGTACAGGTTAGGGTACGACAACGGTTTAGGGTGAGCGTACGTGTTAGGGTACGGGTTAGTGTTAGCGTACGGGTTAGGATTAGGGGACGGGTGAGGGTAAGGCTTCGGGTAAGGGTTAGGGTAAGGGTTAGGGTTAGGGTTCGGGGACGGGGACGTTTTAGGGTACAGGTTAGCGTATGACAACGGTTTAGGGTGAGCGTACGTGTTAGGGTACGGGTTAGTGTTAGCGTACGGGTTAGGATTAGGGGACGGGTGAGGGTAAGGTTTAGGGTTAGGGTTAGGGGACGGGGACGGGAACGGTTTAGGGTACAGGTTAGGGTACGTCAACGGTTTAGGGTGAGCGTACGTGTTATGGTACGGGTTAGTGTTAGGGTACGGGTTAGGATTAAGGGACGGGTGAGGGTAAGGCTTCGGGTAAGGGTTAGGGTTAGGGTTAGGGTTAGGGTTAGGGTTAGGGGATGGGGACGGGTTAGGGTACAGGTTAGGGTACGACAAAGGTTTAGGGGAGCGTACGTGTTAGGGTACGGGTTATTGTTAGCGTACGGGTTAGGATTAGGGGACGGGTGAGGGTAAGGCTTCGGGTAAGGGTTAGGGTTAGGGTTAGGGTTGCGTTAGAGTTAGGGGACGGGGACGGTTTAGGGTACAGTTTAGGGTACGACAACGGTTTAGGGTGAGCGTACGTGTTAGGGTACGGGTTAGTGTTAGCGTACGGGTTAGGATTAGGGGACGGGTGAGGGTAAGGCTTCGGGTAAGGGTTAGGGTTAGGGTTAGGGTTAGGGTTAGGGGACGGGGACGGTTTAGGGTACAGGTTAGAGTACGACAACGGTTTAGGGTGAGCGTACGTGTTAGGGTACGGGTTATTGTTAGCGTACGGGTTAGGATTAGGGGACGGGTGAGGGTAAGGCTTCGGGTAAGGTTTAGGGTTAGGGTTAGGGTTAGGGGACGGGCACGGGGACGGTTTAGGGTACAGGTTAGGGTACGACAACGGTTTATGGTGAGCGTACGTGTTAGGGTACGGGTTAGTGTTAGCGTACGGGTTAGGATTAGGGGACGGGTGAGGGTAAGGCTTCGGGTAAGGGTTAGGGTTAGGTTTAGGGGACGGGGACGGTTTTGGGTACAGGTTAGGGTACGACAACGGTTTAGTGGAGCGTACGTGTTAGGGTACGGGTTAGTGTTAGCGTACGGGTTAGGATTAGGGGACGGGTGAGGTTAAGGCTTCGGGTAAGGGTTAGGGTTAGGGTTAGGGTTAGTGTTAGGGGACGGGGACGGTTTAGGGTACAGGTTAGTGTACGACAACGGTTTAGGTTGAGCGTACCTGTTAGGGTACGGGTTAGTTTTAGCGTACGGGTTAGGATTAGGGGACGGGTGAGGGTAAGGTTTCAGGTAAGGGTTCGGGTTAGGGTTAGGGTTAGGGTTAGGGTTAGGCGACGGGGACGGTTTAGCGTACAGGTTAGGGTACGACAACGGTTTAGGGTGAGCGTACGTGTTAAGGTACGTGTTAGTGTTAGTGTACGGGTTAGGATTAGGGGACGGGTTAGGGTAAGGCTTCGGGTAAGGGTTAGGTTTAGGGTTAGGGTTAGGGTTAGGGGACGGGGACGGTTTAGGGTACAGGTTAGGGTACATCAACGGTTTAGGGTGAGCGTACGTGTTAGTGTACGGGTTAGTGTTAGCGTACGGGTTAGGATTAGGGGACGGGTGAGGGTAAGGCTTCGGGGAAGGGTTAGGGTTAGGGTTAGGGTTAGGGTTAGGGTTAGGAGACGGGGACGGTTTAGGGTACAGGTTAGTGTACGACAACGGTTTAGGGTGAGCGTACCTGTTAGGTTACGGGTTAGTGTTAGCGTACGGGTTAGGATTAGGGGACGGGTGAGGGTAAGGCTTCGGGTAAGGGTTAGGTTTAGGGTTAGGGTTAGGGTTAGGGGACGGGGACGGTTTAGGGTACAGGTTAGCGTACGACAACAGTTTAGGCTGAGCGTACGTTTTACGGTATTGGTTAGTGTTAGCGTACGGGTTAGTATTATGGGACGGGTGAGGGTAAGGCTTCGGGTAAGGGTTAGGGTTAGGGTTAGGGTTAGGGTTAGGGGACGGGGACGGTTTAGGGTACAGGTTAGTGTACGACAACTGTTTAGGGTGAGCGTACGTTTTAGGGTACGGGTTAATGTTAGCGTACGGTTTAGGATTAGGGGACGTGTGAGGGTAAGGCTTCGGGTAAGGGTTAGGGTTAGGGTTAGGGTTAGGGTTAGGGTTAGAGGACGGGGACGGTTTAGGGTACAGGTTAGGGTACGACAAAGGTTTAGGGTGAGTGTACGTGTTAAGGTACGGTTTAGTGTTAGCGTACGGGATAGGGATAGGGGACGGGTGAGGGTAAGGCTTCGGGTAAGGGTTAGGGTTAGGGTTAGGTTTAGGGTTAGGGAACGGGCACGGGGACAGTTTAGGGTACAGGTTAGGGTACGACAACGGTTTAGGGTGAGCGTACGTGTTAGGGTACGGGTTAGTGTTAGCGGACGGGTTAGGATTAGGGGACGGGTGAGGGTAAGGCTTCGGGTAAGGGTTAGGGTTAGGGTTAGGGTTAGGGTTAGGGGACGGGGACGGTTTAGGGTACAGGTTAGAGTACGACAACGGTTTAGGGTGAGCGTACGTGTTAGGGTACGGGTTATTGTTAGCGTACGGGTTAGGATTAGGGGACGGTTGAGGGTAAGGCTTCGGGTAAGGGTTAGGGTTAGGGTTAGGGTTGGGTTAGAGTTAGGGGACGGGGACGGTTTAGGGTACAGTTTAGGGTACGACAACGGTTTAGGGTGAGCGTACGTGTTAGGGTACGGGTTAGTGTTAGCGTACGGGTTAGGATTAGGGGACGGGTGAGGGTAAGGCTTCGGGTAAGGGTTAGGGTTAGGGTTAGGGTTAGGGTTAGGGAACGGGGACGGTTTAGGGTACAGGTTAGAGTACGACAACGGTTTAGGGTGAGCGTACGTGTTAGGGTACGGGTTATTGTTAGCGTACGGGTTAGGATTAGGGGACGGGTGAGGGTAAGGCTTCGGGTAAGGGTTAGGGTTAGGGTTAGGGTTAGGGTTAGGGGACGGGCACGGGGACGGTTTAGGGTACAGGTTAGGGTACGACAACGGTTTATGGTGAGCGTACGTGTTAGGGTACGGGTTAGTGTTAGCGTACGGGTTAGGATTAGGGGACGGGTGAGGGTAAGGCTTCGGGTAAGGGTTAGGGTTAGGTTTAGGGGACGGGGACGGTTTTGGGTACAGGTTAGGGTACGACAACGGTTTAGTGGAGCGTACGTGTTAGGGTACGGGTTAGTGTTAGCGTACGGGTTAGGATTAGGGGACGGGTGAGGTTAAGGCTTCGGGTAAGGGTTAGGGTTAGGGTTAGGGTTAGTGTTAGGGGACGGGGACGGTTTAGGGTACAGGTTAGTGTACGACAACGGTTTAGGTTGAGCGTACCTGTTAGGGTACGGGTTAGTTTTAGCGTACGGGTTAGGATTAGGGGACGGGTGAGGGTAAGGTTTCAGGTAAGGGTTCGGGTTAGGGTTAGGGTTAGGGTTAGGGTTAGGCGACGGGGACGGTTTAGCGTACAGGTTAGGGTACGACAACGGTTTAGGGTGAGCGTACGTGTTAAGGTACGTGTTAGTGTTAGTGTACGGGTTAGGATTAGGGGACGGGTTAGGGTAAGGCTTCGGGTAAGGGTTAGGGTTAGGGTTAGGGTTAGGGTTAGTGTTAGGGGACGGGGATGGTTTAGGGTACAGTTTAGGGTACGACAATGTTTTAGGGTGAGCCTACGTGATAGGGTACGGGTTAGTGTTAGCGTACGGGTTAGGATTATGGGACGGGTGAGGGTAAGCCTTCGGGTAAGGGTTAGGGTTAGGCTTAGGGTTAGGGTTAGGGTTAGGGTTAGGGGACGGGGATGGTTTAGGGTACAGGTTAGGGTAAGACAACGGTTTAGGGTGAGCGTACGTGTTAGGGTACGGGTTAGTGTTAGCGTACGGGTTAGGATTAGGGGACGGGTGAGGGTAAGGCTTCGGGTAAGGGTTAGGGTAAGGGTTAGGGTTAGGGTTCGGGGACGGGGACGTTTTAGGGTACAGGTTAGCGTATGACAACGGTTTAGGGTGAGCGTACGTGTTAGGGTACGGGTTAGTGTTAGCGTACGGGTTAGGATTAGGGGACGGTTGAGTGTAAGGCTTCCGGTAAGGGTTAGGGTTAGGGTTAGGGTTAGGGTTAGGGGACGGGGACGGTTTAGGGTACAGGTTAGGGTACGACAACGGTTTAGGGTGAGCGTAGGTGTTAGGGTACGGGTTAGTGTTAGCGTACGGGTAAGGATTAGGGGACGGGTGAGTGTAAGGCTTCGGGTAAGGGTTAGGGTTAGGGTTAGGTTTAGGGTTAGGGGACGGGGACGGTTTAGGGTACAGGTTAGAGTACGACAACGGTTTAGGGTGAGCGTACGTGTTAGGGTACGGGTTATTGTTAGCGTACGGGTTAGGATTAGGGGACGGGTGAGGGTAAGGCTTCGGGTAAGGGTTAGGGTTAGGGTTAGGGTTGGGTTAGGGTTAGGGGACGGGGACGGTTTAGGGTACAGTTTAGGGTACGACAACGGTTTAGGGTGAGCGTACGTGTTAGGGTACGGGTTAGTGTTAGCGTACGGGTTAGGATTAGGGGACGGGTGAGGGTAAGGCTTCGGGTAAGGGTTAGGGTTAGGGTTAGGGTTAGGGTTAGGGGACGGGGACGGTTTAGGGTACAGGTTAGTGTACGACAACGGTTTAGGGTGAGCGTACGTGTTAGGGTACGGGTTATTGTTAGCGTACGGGTTAGGATTAGGGGACGGGTGAGGGTAAGGCTTCGGGTAAGGGTTAGGGTTAGGGTTAGGGTTAGGGTTAGGGGACGGGCACGGGGACGGTTTAGGGTACAGGTTAGGGTACGACAACGGTTTATGGTGAGCGTACGTGTTAGGGTACGGGTTAGTGTTAGCGTACGGGTTAGGATTAGGGGACGGGTGAGGGTAAGGCTTCGGGTAAGGGTTAGGGTTAGGTTTAGGGGACGGGGACGGTTTTGGGTACAGGTTAGGGTACGACAACGGTTTAGTGGAGCGTACGTGTTAGGGTACGGGTTAGTGTTAGCGTACGGGTTAGGATTAGGGGACGGGTGAGGTTAAGGCTTCGGGTAAGGGTTAGGGTTAGGGTTAGGGTTAGTGTTAGGGGACGGGGACGGTTTAGGGTACAGTTTAGGGTACGACAATGTTTTAGGGTGAGCCTACGTGATAGGGTACGGGTTAGTGTTAGCGTACGGGTTAGGATTATGGGACGGGTGAGGGTAAGGCTTCGGGTAAGGGTTAGGTTTAGGCTTAGGGTTAGGGTTAGGGTTAGGGTTAGGGGACGGGGATGGTTTAGGGTACAGGTTAGGGTACGACAACGGTTTAGGGTGAGCGTACGTGTTAGGGTACGGGTTAGTGTTAGCGTACGGGTTAGGATTAGGGGACGGGTGAGGGTAAGGCTTCGGGTAAGGGTTAGGGTAAGGGTTAGGGTTAGGGTTCGGGGACGGGGACGTTTTAGGGTACAGGTTAGCGTATGACAACGGTTTAGGGTGAGCGTACGTGTTAGGGTACGGGTTAGTGTTAGCGTACGGGTTAGGATTAGGGGACGGGTGAGGGTAAGGTTTAGGGTTAGGGTTAGGGGACGGGGACGGGAACGGTTTAGGGTACAGGTTAGGGTACGTCAACGGTTTAGGGTGAGCGTACGTGTTATGGTACGGGTTAGTGTTAGGGTACGGGTTAGGATTAAGGGACGGGTGAGGGTAAGGCTTCGGGTAAGGGTTAGGGTTAGGGTTAGGGTTAGGGTTAGGGTTAGGGGATGGGGACGGGTTAGGGTACAGGTTAGGGTACGACAAAGGTTTAGGGGAGCGTACGTGTTAGGGTACGGGTTAGTGTTAGCGTACGGGTTAGGATTAGGGGACGGGTGAGGGTAAGGCTTCGGGTAAGGGTTAGGGTTAGGGTTAGGGTTAGGGTTAGGGTTAGGGTTAGGGGACGGGGACGGTTTAGGGTACAGGTTAGGGTACGACAACGGTTTAGGGTGAGCGTACGTGTTAGGGTACGGGTTAGTGTTAGCGTACGGGTTAGGATTAGGGGACGGGTGAGTGTAAGGCTTCGGGTAAGGGTTAGGGTTAGGCTTAGGGTTAGGGTTAGGGTTAGAGGACGGGGACGGTATAGGGTGCAGCTTAGGGTACGACAACGGTTTATGGTGAGCGTACGTGTTAGGGTACTGGTTAGTGTTAGCGTACGGGTTAGGATTAGGGGACGGGTGAGGGTAAGGCTTCGGGTAAGTGTTAGGGTTAGGGTTAGGGTTAGGGTTAGGGTTTGGGGACGGGGACGGTTTAGGGTACAGGTTAGGTTACGACAACGGTTTAGGGTGAGCGTACGTGTTAGGGTACGGGTTAGTGTTAGCGTACGGGTTAGGATTAGGGGACGGGTGAGGGTAAGGCTTCGGGTAAGGGTTAGGGTTAGGGTTGGGTTAGGGTTAGGGTTAGGGGACGGGCATGGTTTAGGGTTCAGGTTAGGGTACGACAACGGTTTAGGGTGAGCGTACGTGTTAGGGTACGGGTTAGTGTTAGCGTACGGGTTAGGATTAGGGGACGGGTGAGGGTAAGGTTTAGGGTTAGGGTTAGGGGACGGGGACGGGAACGGTTTAGGGTACAGGTTAGGGTACGTCAACGATTTAGGGTGAGCGTACGTGTTATGGTCCGGGTTAGTGTTAGGGTACGGGTTAGGATTAGGGGACGGGTGAGGGTAAGGCTTCGGGTAAGGGTTGGGGTTAGGGTTAGGGTTAGGGTTAGGGTTAGGGGATGGGGACGGGTTAGGGTACAGGTTAGGGTACGACAACGGTTTAGGGGAGCGTACGTGTTAGGGTACGGGTTAGTGTTAGCGTACGGGTTAGGATTAGGGGACGGGTGAGGGTAAGGCTTCGGGTAAGGGTTAGGGTTAGGGTTAGGGTTAGGGTTAGGGGACGGGGACGGTTTAGGGTACAGGTTAGGGTACGACAACGGTTTAGGGTGAGCGTACGTGTTAGGGTACGGGTTAGTGTTAGCGTACGGGTTAGGATTAGGGGACGGGTGAGGGTAAGGCTTCGGGTAAGGATTAGGGTTAGGTTTAGTGTTAGGGGACGGGGACTGGGACGGTTTAGGGTACAGGTTAGGGTACGTCAACGGTTTAGGGTGAGCGTACGTGTTAGGGTACGGGTTAGTGTTAGCGTACGGGTTAGGATTAGGGGACGGGTGAGGGTAAGGCTTCGGGTAAGGGTTAGGGTTAGGGTTAGGGTTAGGGTTAGGGGACGGGGACGGGGACGGTTAGGGTACAGGTTAGGGTACGACAACAGTTTAGGCTGAGCGTACGTTTTACGGTACGGGTTAGTGTTAGCGTACGGGTTAGGATTATGGGAAGGGTGAGGGTAAGGCTTCGGGTAAGGTTTAGGGTTAGGGTTAGGTTAGGGGACGGGGACGGGGACGGGGGCGGTTTAGGGTACAGGTTAGGGTACGACAACGGTTTAGGGTGAGCGTACGTGTTAGGGTACGGGTTAGTGTTAGCGTACGGGTTAGGAATAGGGGACGGGTGAGGGTAAGGCTTCGGGTAAGAGTTAGGGTTAGGGTTAGGGTTAGGGTTCAGGGACGGGGACGTTTTAGGGTACAGGTTAGCGTACGACAACGGTTTAGGGTGAGCGTACGTGTTAGGGTACGGGTTAGTGTTAGCGTACGGGTTAGGATTAGGGGACGGGTGAGTGTAAGGCTTCCGGTAAGGGTTAGGGTTAGGGTTAGGGTTAGGGTTAGGGGACGGGGACGGTTTAGGGTACAGGTTAGGGTACGACAACGGTTTAGGGTGAGCATACGTGTTAGGGTACGGTTTAGTGTTAGCGTACAGGTTAGGATTAGGGGACGGGTGAGGGTAAGGCTTCGGGTAAGGGTTAGGGTTAGGGTTAGGGTTAGGGTTAGGGTTAGGGGATGGGGACGGGTTAGGGTACAGGTTAGGGTACGACAACGGTTTAGGGGAGCGTACGTGTTAGGGTACGGGTTAGTGTTAGCGTACGGGTTAGGATTAGGGGACGGGTGAGGGTAAGGCTTCGGGTAAGGCTTAGGGTTAGGGTTAGGGTTAGGGTTAGGGGACGGGGACGGTTTACGGTACAGGTTAGGGTACGACAACGGTTTAGGGTGAGCGTACGTGTTAGGTTACGGGTTAGTGTTAGCGTACGGGTTAGGATTAGGGGACGGGTGAGGGTAAGGCTTCGGGTAAGGGTTAGGGTTAGGGTTAGGGTTAGGGTTAGGGTTAGGGTTAGGGGACGGGGACGGTTTAGGGTACAGGTTAGGGTACGACAACGGTTTAGGGTGAGCGTACGTGTTAGGGTACGGGTTAGTGTTAGCGTACGGGTTAGGATTAGGGGACGGGTGAGTGTAAGGCTTCGGGTAAGGGTTAGGGTTAGGCTTAGGGTTAGGGTTAGGGTTAGAGGACGGGGACGGTATAGGGTGCAGCTTAGGGTACGACAACGGTTTATGGTGAGCGTACGTGTTAGGGTACTGGTTAGTGTTAGCGTACGGGTTAGGATTAGGGGACGGGTGAGGGTAAGGCTTCGGGTAAGTGTTAGGGTTAGGGTTAGGGTTAGGGTTAGGGTTTGGGGACGGGGACGGTTTAGGGTACAGGTTAGGTTACGACAACGGTTTAGGGTGAGCGTACGTGTTAGGGTACGGGTTAGTGTTAGCGTACGGGTTAGGATTAGGGGACGGGTGAGGGTAAGGTTTAGGGTTAGGGTTAGGGGACGGGGACGGGAACGGTTTAGGGTACAGGTTAGGGTACGTCAACGATTTAGGGTGAGCGTACGTGTTATGGTCCGGGTTAGTGTTAGGGTACGGGTTAGGATTAGGGGACGGGTGAGGGTAAGGCTTCGGGTAAGGGTTGGGGTTAGGGTTAGGGTTAGGGTTAGGGTTAGGGGATGGGGACGGGTTAGGGTACAGGTTAGGGTACGACAACGGTTTAGGGGAGCGTACGTGTTAGGGTACGGGTTAGTGTTAGCGTACGGGTTAGGATTAGGGGACGGGTGAGGGTAAGGCTTCGGGTAAGGGTTAGGGTTAGGGTTAGGGTTAGGGTTAGGGGACGGGGACGGTTTAGGGTACAGGTTAGGGTACGACAACGGTTTAGGGTGAGCGTACGTGTTAGGGTACGGGTTAGTGTTAGCGTACGGGTTAGGATTAGGGGACGGGTGAGGGTAAGGCTTCGGGTAAGGATTAGGGTTAGGTTTAGTGTTAGGGGACGGGGACTGGGACGGTTTAGGGTACAGGTTAGGGTACGTCAACGGTTTAGGGTGAGCGTACGTGTTAGGGTACGGGTTAGTGTTAGCGTACGGGTTAGGATTAGGGGACGGGTGAGGGTAAGGCTTCGGGTAAGGGTTAGGGTTAGGGTTAGGGTTAGGGTTAGGGGACGGGGACGGGGACGGTTAGGGTACAGGTTAGGGTACGACAACAGTTTAGGCTGAGCGTACGTTTTACGGTACGGGTTAGTGTTAGCGTACGGGTTAGGATTATGGGAAGGGTGAGGGTAAGGCTTCGGGTAAGGTTTAGGGTTAGGGTTAGGTTAGGGGACGGGGACGGGGACGGGGGCGGTTTAGGGTACAGGTTAGGGTACGACAACGGTTTAGGGTGAGCGTACGTGTTAGGTTACGGGTTAGTGTTAGCGTACGGGTTAGGATTAGGGGACGGGTGAGGGTAAGGCTTCGGGTAAGGGTTAGGGTTAGGGTTAGTGTTAGGGGACGGGGACGGCGACGGTTTAGGGTACAGGTTAGGGTACGTCAACGGTTTAGGGTGAGCGTACGTGTTAGGGTACGGGTTAGTGTTAGCTTACGGGTTAGGATTAGGGGACGGGTGAGGGTAAGGCTTCGGGTAAGGGATAGGGTTAGGGTTAGGGCTAGGGTTAGGGGACGGGGACGGTTTAGGGTACCGGTTAGGGTACGACAACTGTTTAGGTTGAGCGTACGTGTTAGGGTACTGGTTAGTGTTAGCGTACGGGTTAGGATTAGTGGACGGGTGAGGGTAAGGCTTCGGGTAAGGGTTAGGGTTAGGGTTAGGGTTAGGGGACGGGGAAGGTTTAGGGTACAGGTTATGGTACGACAACGATTTAGGGTTAGCGTACGTGTTAGGGTACGGGTTAGTGTTAGTGTACGGGTTAGGATTAGGGGACGGGTGAGGGTAAGGCTTCGGGTAAGGGTTAGGGTTAGGGTTAGGGTTAGGGTTAGGGTTAGGGGACGGGGACGGTTTAGGTTACAGGCTAGGGTACGACAACGGTTTAGGGTGAGCGTACGTGTTAGGGTACGGGTTAGTGTTAGCGTACGGGTAAGGATTAGGGGACGGGTGAGTGTAAGGCTTCGGGTAAGGGTTAGGGTTAGGGTTAGGGTTAGGGTTAGGGTTAGGGGACGGGGACGGTTTAGGGTACAAGTTAGGGTACGACAACGGTTTAGGGTGAGCGTACGTGTTAGGGTACAGGTTAGTGATAGCGTATGGGTTAGAATTAGGGGACGGGTGAGGGTAAGGCTTCGGGATAGGGTTAGGGTTATGGTTAGGGTTAGGGTTAGGGTTAGGGGACGGGCACGGGGACGGTTTAGGGTACAGGTTAGTGTACGACAACGGTTTAGGGTGAGCGTACCTGTTAGGGTACGGGTTAGTGTTAGCGTACGGGTTAGGATTAGGGGACGGGTGAGGGTAAGGCTTCGGGTAAGGGTTAGGGTTAGGGTTAGGGTTAGGGTTAGGGTTAGGGGACGGGGAAGGTTTAGGGTACAGGTTAGGGTACGACAACGATTTAGGGTGAGCGTAGGTGTTAGGGTACGGGTTAGTGTTAGTGTACGGGTTAGGATTAGGTGACGGGTGAGGGTAAGGCTTTGGGTAAGGGTTAGGGTTATGGTTAAGGTTAGTGGATGGGCACGGGGACGGTTTAGAGTACAGGTTAGGGTACGACAACGGTTTATGTTGAGCGTACGTGTTAGGGTAGGGGTTAGTGTTAGCGTACGGGTTACGATTAGGGGACGGGTGAGGGTAAGGCTTCGGGTAAGGGTTAGGGTTAGGGTTAGGGTTAGGTTTAGGGGACGGGGACGGTTTAGAGTACAGGTTAGGGTACGACAACGGTTTAGGGGAGCGTACGTGTTAGGGTACGGGTTAGTTTTAGCGTACGGTTTAGGATTAGGGGACGGGTGAGGGTAAGGCTTCGGGTAAGGGTTAGGGTTAGTGTTAGGGTTAGGGTTAGGGTTAGGGGACAGGGACGGTTTAGGGTACAGGTTAGGGTACGACAACGGTTTAGGGTGAGCGTACGTGTTAGGGTACGGGTTAGTGTTAGCGTACGGGTTAGGATTAGGGGACGGGTGAGGGTAAGGCATCGGGTAAGGGTTAGGGTTAAGGTTAGGGTTAGGGTTTGGGGACGGGGACGGTTTAGGGTACAGTTTAGGGTACGACAACGGTTTAGGGTGAGCATACGTGTTAGGGTACGGGTTAGTGTTAGCGTACGGTTTAGGATTAGGGGACGGGTGAGTGTAAGGCTTCGGGTAAGGGTTAGGGTTAGGTTTAGGGTTAGGGTTAGGGGACGGGGACGGGGACGGTTTAGGGTACAGGTTAGGGTACGTCAACGGTTTAGGGTGAGCGTACGTGTTAGGGTACGGGTTAGTGTTAGCGTACGGGTAAGGATTAGGGGACGGGTAAGGGTAAGGCTTCGGGATAGGGTTAGGGTTAGGGTTACGGTTAGGTTTAGGGTTAGGGGACGGGCACGGGGACGGTTTAGGGTACAGGTTAGTGTACGACAACGGTTTAGGGTGAGCGTACGTGTTAGGGTACGGGTTAGTGTTAGCGTACGGGTTAGGATTAGGGGACGGGTGAGGGTAAGGCTTCGGGTAAGGGTTAGGGTTAGGGTTAGGGTTACGGTTAGGGGACGGGGAAGGTTTAGGGTACAGGTTAGGGTACGACAACGATTTAGGGTGAGCGTACGTGTTAGGGTACGGGTTAGTGTTAGTGTACGGGTTAGGATTAGGGGACGGATGAGGGTAAGGCTTCGGGTAAGGGTTAGGGTTAGGGTTAGGGTTAGGGTTAGGGGACGGGCACGGGGACGGTTTAGGGTACAGGTTAGGGTACGACAACGGTTTATGGTGAGCGTACGTGTTAGGGTACGGGTTAGTATTAGCGTACGGGTTAGGATTAGGGGACGGGTGAGGGTAAGGCTTCGGGTAAGGGTTAGGGTTAGGGTTAGGGTTAGGTTTAGGGGACGGGGACGGTTTAGGGTACAGGTTAGGGTACGACAACGGTTTAGGGGAGCGTACGTGTTAGGGTACGGGTTAGTTTTAGCGTACGGGTTAGGATTAGGGGACGGGTGAGGGTAAGGCTTCGGGTAAGGGTTAGGGTTAGGGTTAGGGTTAGGGTTAGGGCACAGGGACGGTTTAGGGTACAGGTTAGGGTACGACAAAGGTTTAGGATGAGCGTACGTGTTAGGGTACGGGTTAGTGTTAGCGTACGGGTTAGGATTAGGGGACGGGTGAGGGTAAGGCATCGGGTAAGGGTTAGGGTTAGGGTTAGGGTTAGGGTTTGGGGACGGGGACGGTTTAGGGTACAGTTTACGGTACGACAACGGTTTAGGGTGAGCGTACGTGTTAGGGTACGGGTTAGTGTTAGCGTACGGGTTAGGATTAGGGGACGGGTGAGGGTAAGGCTTCGGGTAAGGGTTAGGGTTAGGGTTAGGGTTACGGTTAGGGGACGGGGAAGGTTTAGGGTACAGGTTAGGGTACGACAACGATTTAGGGTGAGCGTACGTGTTAGGGTACGGGTTAGTGTTAGTGTACGGGTTAGGATTAGGGGACGGATGAGGGTAAGGCTTCGGGTAAGGGTTAGGGTTAGGGTTAGGGTTAGGGTTAGGGGACGGGCACGGGGACGGTTTAGGGTACAGGTTAGGGTACGACAACGGTTTATGGTGAGCGTACGTGTTAGGGTACGGGTTAGTATTAGCGTACGGGTTAGGATTAGGGGACGGGTGAGGGTAAGGCTTCGGGTAAGGGTTAGGGTTAGGGTTAGGGTTAGGTTTAGGGGACGGGGACGGTTTAGGGTACAGGTTAGGGTACGACAACGGTTTAGGGGAGCGTACGTGTTAGGGTACGGGTTAGTTTTAGCGTACGGGTTAGGATTAGGGGACGGGTGAGGGTAAGGCTTCGGGTAAGGGTTAGGGTTAGGGTTAGGGTTAGGGTTAGGGTTAGGGCACAGGGACGGTTTAGGGTACAGGTTAGGGTACGACAAAGGTTTAGGATGAGCGTACGTGTTAGGGTACGGGTTAGTGTTAGCGTACGGGTTAGGATTAGGGGACGGGTGAGGGTAAGGCATCGGGTAAGGGTTAGGGTTAGGGTTAGGGTTAGGGTTTGGGGACGGGGACGGTTTAGGGTACAGTTTACGGTACGACAACGGTTTAGGGTGAGCGTACGTGTTAGGGTACGGGTTAGTGTTAGCGTACGGGTTAGGATTAGGGGACGGGTGAGTGTAAGGCTTCCAGTAAGGGTTAGGGTTAGGGTTAGGGGACGGGGACGGTTTAGGGTACAGGTTAGGGTACGACAACGGTTTAGGGTGAGCGTACGTGTTAGGGTACAGGTTAGTGTTAGCGTACGGATTAGGATTAGGGGACGGGTCAGGGTAAGGCTTCGGGTAAGGGTTGGGTTAGGGTTAGGGTTAGGGCTAGGGGACGGGGACGGTTTAGGGTACAGGTTAGGGTACGACAATGGTTTAGGATCAGCGTACGTGTTAGGGTACGGGTTAGTGTTAGCGTACGGGTTAGGATTAGGGGACGGGTGAGGGTAAGGCTTCGGGTAAGGGTTAGGGTTAGGGTTAGGGTTAGGGTTAGGGTTAGGGGACGGGGAAGGTTTAGGGTACAGGTTAGGGTACGACAACGATTTAGAGTGAGCGTACGTGTTAGAGAACAGGTTAGTGTTAGTGTACGTGTTAGGATTAGGGGACGGGTGAGGGTAAGGCTTCGGGTAAGGGTTAGGGTTAGGGTTAGGGTTAGGGTTAGGGGAAGGGGACGGGGACGGTTTAGGGTACAGGTTAGGGTACGACAACGGTTTAGGGTGAGCGTACGTGTTAAGATACGGGTTTGTGTTACCGTACGGGTTAGTATTAGGGGACGTGTGAGGGTAAGGCTTCGGGTAAGGGTTAGGGTTAGGGTTGGGTTAAGTTTAGGGTTAGGGGACGGGGACTGTTTAGGGTACAGCTTAGGGTACGACAACGGTTTAGGGTGAGCGTACGTGTTAGGATACGGTTTAGTGTTAGCGTACGGGTTAGGATTAGAGGACGGGTGAGGGTAAGGCTTCGGGTAAGGGTTAGGGTTAGGGTTAGGGTTAGGGTTAGGGTTAGGGTTAGGGGACGGGGACGGTTTAGGGTACAGGTTAGGGTAAGACAACGGTTTAGGGTGAGCGTACGTGTTAGGGTACTGGTTAGTGTTAGCGTACGGGTTAGGATTAGGGGACGGGTGAGGGTAAGGCTTCGGGTAAGGGTTAGGGTTAGGGTTAGGTTTAGGGTTAGGGTTAGGGTTTGGGGATGGGGACGGTTTAGGGTACAGGTTAGGTTATGACAACGGTTTAGGGGAGCATACGTGTTAGGGTACGGGTTAGTGTTAGCGTACGGGTTAGGATTAGGGGACGGGTTAGGGTAAGGCTTCGGGTAAGGGTTAGGGTTAGGGTTAGGGTTAGGGTTAGGGTTAGGGTTAGGGGACGGGGACTGTTTAGGGTACAGGTTAGGGTACGACAACGGTTTAGGGTGAGCGTACGTGTTAGGGTACGGGTTAGTGTTAGCGTACGGGTTAGGATTAGAGGACGGGTGAGGGTAAGGATTCGGGTAAGGGTTAGGGTTAGGGTTAGGGTTAGGGTTAGGGTTAGGGTTAGGGGACGGGGACGGTTTCGGGTACAGGTTAAGGTACGTCAACGGTTTAGGGTGAGCGTACGTGTTAGGGTACGGTTTAGTGTTAGCGTAAGGGTTAGGATTAGGGGACGGGTGAGGGTAAGGCTTCGGGTAAGGTTTAGGGTTAGTTTTAGGGTTAGGGTTAGGGTTAGGGGACGGGGACTGTTTAGGGTACAGGTTAGGGTACGACAACGGTTTAGGGTGAGTGTACGTTTTAGGGTATGGTTTAGTGTTAGCGCACGGGTTAGGATTATGGGACGGGTGAGGGTAAGGCTTCGAGTAAGGGTTACGGTTAGGGTTAGGCTTAGGGTTAGGGTTAGGGTTAGGGGACGGGGACGGCTTAGGGTACAGGTTAGGGTGTGACAACGGTTTAGGGTGAGCGTACGTGTTAGGGTACGTGTTAGAGTTAGCGTACGGGTTAGGATTAGGGAACGGGTGAGGGTAAGGCTTCGGGTAAGGGTTAGGGTTAGGGTTAGGGTTAGGGTTAGGGTTAGAGGACGGGGACGGTTTAGGGTACAGGTTAGGGTACGACAACGGTTTAGGGTGAGCGTACGTGTTAGGGTACGGGTTAGTGTTAGCGTACGGGATAGGGTTAGGTGACGGGTGAGGGTAAGGCTTCGAGTAAGGGTTAGTGTTAGGGTTCGGTTTAGGGTTAGGGGACGGGCACGGGGACGGTTTAGGGTACAGGTTAGGGTACGACAACGGTTTAGGGTGAGCGTACGTGTTAGGGTACGGGT
>NW_028322238.1:6250000-6257500 GCF_059928025.1 Delphinapterus leucas | reverse complement strand
TTAGGGGATGGGGACGGGTTAGGGTACAGGTTAGGGTACGACAACGGTTTAGGGGAGCGTACGTGTTAGGGTACGGGTTAGTGTTAGCGTACGGGTTAGGATTAGGGGACGGGTGAGGGTAAGGCTTCGGGTAAGGGTTAGGGTTAGGGTTAGGGTTAGGGTTAGGTTTAGGGGACGGGGACGGTTTAGGGTACAGGTTAGGGTACGACAACGGTTTAGGGTGAGCGTACGTGTTAGGGTACGGGTTAGTGTTAGCGTACGGGTTAGGATTAGGGGACGGGTGAGGGTAAGGCTTCGGGTAAGGGTTAGGGTTAGGTTTAGTGTTAGGGGACGGGGACTGGGACGGTTTAGGGTACAGGTTAGGGTACGTCAACGGTTTAGGGTGAGCGTACGTGTTAGGGTACGGGTTAGTGTTAGCGTACGGGTTAGGATTAGGGGACGGGTGAGGGTAAGGCTTCGGGTAAGGGTTAGGGTTAGGGTTAGGGTTAGGGTTAGGGGACGGGGACGGGGACGGTTAGGGTACAGGTTAGGGTACGACAACAGTTTAGGCTGAGCGTACGTTTTACGGTACGGGTTAGTGTTAGCGTACGGGTTAGGATTATGGGAAGGGTGAGGGTAAGGCTTCGGGTAAGGTTTAGGGTTAGGGTTAGGGTTAGGGGACGGGGACGGGGACGGGGGCGGTTTAGGGTACAGGTTAGGGTACGACAACGGTTTAGGGTGAGCGTACGTGTTAGGGTACGGGTTAGTGTTAGCGTACGGGTTAGGAATAGGGGACGGGTGAGGGTAGGGCTTCGGGTAAGAGTTAGGGTTAGGGTTAGGGTTAGGGTTCAGGGACGGGGACGTTTTAGGGTACAGGTTAGCGTACGACAACGGTTTAGGGTGAGCGTACGTGTTAGGGTACGGGTTAGTGTTAGCGTACGGGTTAGGATTAGGGGACGGGTGAGTGTAAGGCTTCCGGTAAGGGTTAGGGTTAGGGTTAGGGTTAGGGTTAGGGGACAGGGACGGTTTAGGGTACAGGTTAGGGTACGACAACGGTTTAGGGTGAGCATACGTGTTAGGGTACGGTTTAGTGTTAGCGTACAGGTTAGGATTAGGGGACGGGTGAGGGTAAGGCTTCGGGTAAGGGTTAGGGTTAGGGTTAGGGTTAGGGTTAGGGGACGGGCACGGGGACGGTTTAGGGTACAGGTTAGTGTACGACAACGGTTTAGGGTGAGCGTACCTGTTAGGGTACGGGTTAGTGTTAGCGTACGGGTTAGGATTAGGGGACGGGTGAGGGTAAGGCTTCGGGTAAGGGTTAGGGTTAGGGTTAGGGTTAGGGTTAGGGTTAGGGGACGGGGAAGGTTTAGGGTACAGGTTAGGGTACGACAACGATTTAGGGTGAGCGTAGGTGTTAGGGTACGGGTTAGTGTTAGTGTACGGGTTAGGATTAGGTGACGGGTGAGGGTAAGGCTTTGGGTAAGGGTTAGGGTTATGGTTAAGGTTAGTGGACGGGCACGGGGACGGTTTAGAGTACAGGTTAGGGTACGACAACGGTTTATGTTGAGCGTACGTGTTAGGGTAGGGGTTAGTGTTAGCGTACGGGTTACGATTAGGGGACGGGTGAGGGTAAGGCTTCGGGTAAGGGTTAGGGTTAGGTTTAGGGGACGGGGACGGTTTAGAGTACAGGTTAGGGTACGACAACGGTTTAGGGGAGCGTACGTGTTAGGGTACGGGTTAGTTTTAGCGTACGGTTTAGGATTAGGGGACGGGTGAGGGTAAGGCTTCGGGTAAGGGTTAGGGTTAGTGTTAGGGTTAGGGTTAGGGTTAGGGGACAGGGACGGTTTAGGGTACAGGTTAGGGTATGACAACGGTTTAGGGTGAGCGTACGTGTTAGGGTACGGGTTAGTGTTAGCGTACGGGTTAGGATTAGGGGACGGGTGAGGGTAAGGCATCGGGTAAGGGTTAGGGTTAAGGTTAGGGTTAGGGTTTGGGGACGGGGACGGTTTAGGGTACAGTTTAGGGTACGACAACGGTTTAGGGTGAGCATACGTGTTAGGGTACGGGTTAGTGTTAGCGTACGGTTTAGGATTAGGGGACGGGTGAGTGTAAGGCTTCGG
Source organism: Delphinapterus leucas (assembly GCF_059928025.1). Lineage (NCBI taxonomy): Eukaryota > Metazoa > Chordata > Mammalia > Artiodactyla > Monodontidae > Delphinapterus > Delphinapterus leucas. The sequence continues at coordinate 6,255,404 of NW_028322238.1, read as the reverse complement.
GTAAGGGTTAGGGTTAGGTTTAGGGTTAGGGTTAGGGGACGGGGACGGGGACGGTTTAGGGTACAGGTTAGGGTACGTCAACGGTTTAGGGTGAGCGTACGTGTTAGGGTACGGGTTAGTGTTAGCGTACGGGTAAGGATTAGGGGACGGGTAAGGGTAAGGCTTCGGGATAGGGTTAGGGTTAGGGTTAGGGTTAGGTTTAGGGTTAGGGGACGGGCTCGGGGACGGTTTAGGGTACAGGTTAGTGTACGACAACGGTTTAGGGTGAGCGTACGTGTTAGGGTACGGGTTAGTGTTAGCGGACGGGTTAGGATTAGGGGACGGGTGAGGGTAAGGCTTCGGGTAAGGGTTAGGGTTAGGGTTAGGGTTAGGGTTAGGGGACGGGGACGGTTTAGGGTACAGGTTAGAGTACGACAACGGTTTAGGGTGAGCGTACGTGTTAGGGTAGGGGTTATTGTTAGCGTACGGGTTAGGATTAGGGGACGGGTGAGGGTAAGGCTTCGGGTAAGGGTTAGGGTTAGGGTTAGGGTTGGGTTAGGGTTAGGGGACGGGGACGGTTTAGGGTACAGTTTAGGGTACGACAACGGTTTAGGGTGAGCGTACGTGTTAGGGTACGGGTTAGTGTTAGCGTACGGGTTAGGATTAGGGGACGGGTGAGGGTAAGGCTTCGGGTAAGGGTTAGGGTTAGGGTTAGGGTTAGGGGACGGGGACGGGGACGGTTTAGGGTACAGGTTAGAGTACGACAACGGTTTAGGGTGAGCGTACGTGTTAGGGTACGGGTTATTGTTAGCGTACGGGTTAGGATTAGGGGACGGGTGAGGGTAAGGCTTCGGGTAAGGGTTAGGGTTAGGGTTAGTGTTAGGGTTAGGGGACGGGCACGGGGACGGTTTAGGGTACAGGTTAGGGTACGACAACGGTTTATGGTGAGCGTACGTGTTAGGGTACGGGTTAGTGTTAGCGTACGGGTTAGGATTAGGGGACGGGTGAGGGTAAGGCTTCGGGTAAGGGTTAGGGTTAGGTTTAGGGGACGGGGACGGTTTTGGGTACAGGTTAGGGTACGACAACGGTTTAGTGGAGCGTACGTGTTAGGGTACGGGTTAGTGTTAGCGTACGGGTTAGGATTAGGGGACGGGTGAGGTTAAGGCTTCGGGTAAGGGTTAGGGTTAGGGTTAGGGTTAGTGTAAGGGGACGGGGACGGTTTAGGGTACAGGTTAGTGTACGACAACGGTTTAGGTTGAGCGTACCTGTTAGGGTACGGGTTAGTTTTAGCGTACGGGTTAGGATTAGGGGACGGGTGAGGGTAAGGTTTCAGGTAAGGGTTCGGGTTAGGGTTAGGGTTAGGGTTAGGGTTAGGCGACGGGGACGGTTTAGCGTACAGGTTAGGGTACGACAACGGTTTAGGGTGAGCGTACGTGTTAAGGTACGTGTTAGTGTTAGTGTACGGGTTAGGATTAGGGGACGGGTGAGGGTAAGGCTTCGGGTAAGGGTTAGGGTTAGGGTTAGGGTTAGGGTTAGTGTTAGGGGACGGGGACGGTTTAGGGTACAGTTTAGGGTACGACAATGTTTTAGGGTGAGCCTACGTGATAGGGTACGGGTTAGTGTTAGCGTACGGGTTAGGATTATGGGACGGGTGAGGGTAAGGCTTCGGGTAAGGGTTAGGGTTAGGCTTAGGGTTAGGGTTAGGGTTAGGGTTAGGGGACGGGGATGGTTTAGGGTACAGGTTAGGGTACGACAACGGTTTAGGGTGAGCGTACGTGTTAGGGTACGGGTTAGTGTTAGCGTACGGGTTAGGATTAGGGGACGGGTGAGGGTAAGGCTTCGGGTAAGGGTTAGGGTAAGGGTTAGGGTTAGGGTTCGGGGACGGGGACGTTTTAGGGTACAGGTTAGCGTATGACAACGGTTTAGGGTGAGCGTACGTGTTAGGGTACGGGTTAGTGTTAGCGTACGGGTTAGGATTAGGGGACGGTTGAGTGTAAGGCTTCCGGTAAGGGTTAGGGTTAGGGTTAGGGTTAGGGTTAGGGGACGGGGACGGTTTAGGGTACAGGTTAGGGTACGACAACTGTTTAGGGTGAGCGTACGTGTTAGGGTACGGGTTAGTGTTAGCGTACGGGTAAGGATTAGGGGACGGGTGAGTGTAAGGCTTCGGGTAAGGGTTAGGGTTAGGGTTAGGTTTAGGGTTAGGGGACGGGGACGGTTTAGGGTACAGGTTAGGGTACGACAACGGTTTAGGGTGAGCGTACATGTTAGGGTACGGGTTAGTGTTAGTGTACGGGTTAGGATTAGGGGACGGGTGAGGGTAAGGCTTCGGGTAAGGGTTAGGGTTAGGGTTGGGTTAGGGTTAGGGTTAGGGGACGGGCATGGTTTAGGGTTCAGGTTAGGGTACGACAACGGTTTAGGGTGAGCGTACGTGTTAGGGTACGGGTTAGTGTTAGCGTACGGGTTAGGATTAGGGGACGGGTGAGGGTAAGGTTTAGGGTTAGGGTTAGGGGACGGGGACGGGAATGGTTCAGGGTACAGGTTAGGGTACGTCAACGGTTTAGGGTGAGCGTACGTGTTATGGTACGGGTTAGTGTTAGGGTACGGGTTAGGATTAAGGGACGGGTGAGGGTAAGGCTTCGGGTAAGGGTTAGGGTTAGGGTTAGGGTTAGGGTTAGGGTTAGGGGATGGGGACGGGTTAGGGTACAGGTTAGGGTACGACAACGGTTTAGGGGAGCGTACGTGTTAGGGTACGGGTTAGTGTTAGCGTACGGGTTAGGATTAGGGGACGGGTGAGGGTAAGGCTTCGGGTAAGGGTTAGGGTTAGGGTTAGGGTTAGGGTTAGGGTTAGGGGACGGGGACGGTTTAGGGTACAGGTTAGGGTACGACAACGGTTTAGGGTGAGCGTACGTGTTAGGGTACGGGTTAGTGTTAGCGTACGGGTTAGGATTAGGGGACGGGTGAGTGTAAGGCTTCGGGTAAGTGTTAGGGTTAGGGTTAGGGTTAGAGGACGGGGACGGTATAGGGTGCAGCTTAGGGTACGACAACGGTTTATGGTGAGCGTACGTGTTAGGGTACTGGTTAGTGTTAGCGTACGGGTTAGGATTAGGGGACGGGTGAGGGTAAGGCTTCGGGTAAGAGTTAGGGTTAGGGTTAGGGTTAGGGTTAGGGTTTGGGGACGGGGACGGTTTAGGGTACAGGTTAGGTTACGACAACGGTTTAGGGTGAGCGTACGTGTTAGGGTACGGGTTAGTGTTAGCGTACGGGTTAGGATTAGGGGACGGGTGAGGGTAAGGCTTCGGGTAAGGGTTAGGGTTAGGGTTGGGTTAGGGTTAGGGTTAGGGGACGGGCATGGTTTAGGGTTCAGGTTAGGGTACGACATCGGTTTAGGGTGAGCGTACGTGTTAGGGTACGGGTTAGTGTTAGCGTACGGGTTAGGATTAGGGGACGGGTGAGGGTAAGGTTTAGGGTTAGGGTTAGGGGACGGGGACGGGAACGGTTTAGGGTACAGGTTAGGGTACGTCAACGATTTAGGGTGAGCGTACGTGTTATGGTCCGGGTTAGTGTTAGGGTACGGGTTAGGATTAGGGGACGGGTGAGGGTAAGGCTTCGGGTAAGGGTTAGGGTTAGGGTTAGGGTTAGGGTTAGGGTTAGGGGATGGGGACGGGTTAGGGTACAGGTTAGGGTACGACAACGGTTTAGGGGAGCGTACGTGTTAGGGTACGGGTTAGTGTTAGCGTACGGGTTAGGATTAGGGGACGGGTGAGGGTAAGGCTTCGGGTAAGGGTTAGGGTTAGGGTTAGGGTTAGGGTTAGGTTTAGGGGACGGGGACGGTTTAGGGTACAGGTTAGGGTACGACAACGGTTTAGGGTGAGCGTACGTGTTAGGGTACGGGTTAGTGTTAGCGTACGGGTTAGGATTAGGGGACGGGTGAGGGTAAGGCTTCGGGTAAGGGTTAGGGTTAGGTTTAGTGTTAGGGGACGGGGACTGGGACGGTTTAGGGTACAGGTTAGGGTACGTCAACGGTTTAGGGTGAGCGTACGTGTTAGGGTACGGGTTAGTGTTAGCGTACGGGTTAGGATTAGGGGACGGGTGAGGGTAAGGCTTCGGGTAAGGGTTAGGGTTAGGGTTAGGGTTAGGGTTAGGGGACGGGGACGGGGACGGTTAGGGTACAGGTTAGGGTACGACAACAGTTTAGGCTGAGCGTACGTTTTACGGTACGGGTTAGTGTTAGCGTACGGGTTAGGATTATGGGAAGGGTGAGGGTAAGGCTTCGGGTAAGGTTTAGGGTTAGGGTTAGGGTTAGGGGACGGGGACGGGGACGGGGGCGGTTTAGGGTACAGGTTAGGGTACGACAACGGTTTAGGGTGAGCGTACGTGTTAGGGTACGGGTTAGTGTTAGCGTACGGGTTAGGAATAGGGGACGGGTGAGGGTAGGGCTTCGGGTAAGAGTTAGGGTTAGGGTTAGGGTTAGGGTTCAGGGACGGGGACGTTTTAGGGTACAGGTTAGCGTACGACAACGGTTTAGGGTGAGCGTACGTGTTAGGGTACGGGTTAGTGTTAGCGTACGGGTTAGGATTAGGGGACGGGTGAGTGTAAGGCTTCCGGTAAGGGTTAGGGTTAGGGTTAGGGTTAGGGTTAGGGGACAGGGACGGTTTAGGGTACAGGTTAGGGTACGACAACGGTTTAGGGTGAGCATACGTGTTAGGGTACGGTTTAGTGTTAGCGTACAGGTTAGGATTAGGGGACGGGTGAGGGTAAGGCTTCGGGTAAGGGTTAGGGTTAGGGTTAGGGTTAGGGTTAGGGGACGGGCACGGGGACGGTTTAGGGTACAGGTTAGTGTACGACAACGGTTTAGGATGAGCGTACCTGTTAGGGTACGGGTTAGTGTTAGCGTACGGGTTAGGATTAGGGGACGGGTGAGGGTAAGGCTTCGGGTAAGGGTTAGGGTTAGGGTTAGGGTTAGGGTTAGGGTTAGGGGACGGGGAAGGTTTAGGGTACAGGTTAGGGTACGACAACGATTTAGGGTGAGCGTAGGTGTTAGGGTACGGGTTAGTGTTAGTGTACGGGTTAGGATTAGGTGACGGGTGAGGGTAAGGCTTTGGGTAAGGGTTAGGGTTATGGTTAAGGTTAGTGGACGGGCACGGGGACGGTTTAGAGTACAGGTTAGGGTACGACAACGGTTTATGTTGAGCGTACGTGTTAGGGTAGGGGTTAGTGTTAGCGTACGGGTTACGATTAGGGGACGGGTGAGGGTAAGGCTTCGGGTAAGGGTTAGGGTTAGGTTTAGGGGACGGGGACGGTTTAGAGTACAGGTTAGGGTACGACAACGGTTTAGGGGAGCGTACGTGTTAGGGTACGGGTTAGTTTTAGCGTACGGTTTAGGATTAGGGGACGGGTGAGGGTAAGGCTTCGGGTAAGGGTTAGG
>NW_028322238.1:6215000-6245000 GCF_059928025.1 Delphinapterus leucas | reverse complement strand
AACGGTTTAGGGTGAGCGTACGTGTTAGGGTACGGATTAGTGTTAGCGTACGGGTTAGGATTAGGGGACGGGTGAGGGTAAGGCTTCGGGTAAGGGTTAGGGTTAGGGTTAGGGTTAGGGGACGGGGACGGTGACGGGGACGGTTTAGGGTACAGGTTAGGGTACGACAACGGTTTATGGTGAGCGTACGTGTTAGGGTACGGGTTAGTGTTAGCGTACGGGTTAGGATTAGGGGACGGGTGAGCGTAAGGCTTCGGGTAAGGGTTAGGGTTAGTGTTAGGGTTAGGGTTAGGGTTAGGGGACGGGGACAGGGATGGTTTAGGGTACAGGTTAGGGTACGACAACGGTTTATGGTGAGCGTACGTGTTAGGGTACGGGTTAGTGTTAGCGTACGGGTTAGGATTAGGGGACGGGTGAGGGTAAGGCTTCGGGTAAGGGTTAGGGTTAGGGGACGGGGACGGGGACGGGGACGGGGACGGTTTAGGGTACAGGTTAGTGTACGACAACGGTTTAGGGTGAGCGTACGTGTTAGGGTCCAGGTTAGTGTTAGCGTACGGTTTAGGATTAGGGCACGGGTGAGGGTAAGGCTTCGGGTAAGCGTTAGTGTTAGGGTTAGGGTTAGGATTAGCGGACGGGGACGGTTTAGGGTACAGGTTAGGGTACGACAACGGTTTAGGGTGAGCGTACGTGTTAGGGTACGGGTTAGTGTTAGCGTACGGGTTAGGATTAGGGGGGGGTTGAGGGTAAGGCTTCGGGTAAAAGTTAGGGTTAGGGTTAGGGTTAGGGTTAGGGGACGGGGACGGTTTAGGGTACAGGTTAGGGTACGAGAACGGTTTAGTGTGAGCGTACATGTTAGGGTACGGTTTAGTGTTAGCGTACGGGTTAGGATTAGGGGACGGGTGAGTGTAAGGCTTCGGGTAAGGGTTAGGGTTAGTGTTAGGATTAGGGTTAGGGGACGGGGATGATTTAGGGTACAGTTTAGGGTACGTCAACGGTTTAGTGTGAGCGTACGTGTTAGGGTACGGGTTAGTGTTAGCGTACGGGTTAGGATTAGGGGACGGGTGAGGGTAAGGCTTTGGGTAAGTGTTAGGGTTAGTGTTAGTGTTAGGGGACGGGGACGGTTTAGGGTTCAGGTTAGGGTACGACAACGGTTTAGGGTGAGGGTACGTGTTAGGGTACGGGTTAGTGTTAGCGTATGGGTTAGGATTAGGGGACGGTTGAGGGTAAGGCTTCGGGTAAGGGTTACGGTTAGGGTTAGGGTTAGGGTTAGGGTTAGGGTTAGGGGACGGTTTAGGGTACAGGTTAGGGTACGACAAAGGTTTAGGGTGAGCGTACGTGTTAGGGTACGGGTTAGTGTTAGCGTACGGGTGAGGATTAGGGGACGGGTGAGTGTAAGGCTTCGGGTAAGGGTTAGGGTTAGGGTTAGGGTTAGGGGACGGGGACGGTTTAGGGTACAGGTTAAGGTACGACAACGGTTTAGGGTGAGCGTACGTGTTAGGGTACGGGTTAGTGTTAGCGTACGGGTTAGGATTAGTGGACGGGTGAGGGTAAGGCTTCGGGAAAGGGTTAGGGTTAGGGTTAGGGTTAGGGTTAGGGCACAGGCACGGGGACGGTTTAGGGTACAGGTTAGTGTACGACAACGGTTTAGGGTGAGGGTACGTGTTAGGGTACGGGTTAGTGTTATTGTACGGGTTAGGATTAGGGGAAGGGTGAGGGTAAGGCTTCGGGTAAGGGTTAGGTTTAGGGTTAGGGTTAGGGGACGGGGACCGGGACGGTTTAGGGTACAGGTTATGGTACGACAACGGTTTAGGGTGAGCGTACGTATTAGGTTACGGGTTTGTGTTAGCGTACGGGTTAGGATTAGGGGACGGGTGATGGTAAGGCTTCAGGTAAGGGTTAGGGTTAGGGTTAGAGTTAGGGTTAGGGTTAGGGGACGGTTACGGTTTAGGGTACAGGTTATGGTACGACAACGGTTTAGGGTGAGCGTACGTGTTAGGGTACGGTTTAGTGTTAGCGTACGGGTTAGGATTAGGGGACGGGTGAGTGTAAGGCTTCGGGTAAGGGTTAGGGTTAGGGTTAGCATTAGGGTTAAGGGACGGGGACGGTTTAGGGTACAGTTTAGGGTACGTCAACGGTTTAGTGTGAGTGTACGTGTTAGGGTACGGGTTAGTGTTAGCGTACGGGTTAGGATTAGGGGACGCGTGAGGGTAAGGCTTCGGGTAAGGGTTAGGGTTAGGGTTAGGGTTAGGGTTAGGGGACGGGGACGGTTTAGGGTACAGGTTAGGGTACGACAACGGTTTAGTGTGAGCGTACGTGGTAGGGTACGGGTTAGTGTTAGCGTACGGTTTAGGATTAGGGGAAGGGTGAGGGTAAGGCTTCGGGTAAGGGTTAGGGTTAGGGTTAGGCTTAGGGTTAGGGGTCGGGCACGGGGACGGTTTAGGGTACAGGTTAGGGTACGACAACGGTTTAGGGTGAGCGTACGTGTTAGGGTATGGTTTAGTGTTAGCGTACGGGTTAGGATTAGGGGACGGGTGAGGGTAAGGCTTCAGGTGAGGGTTAGGGTTAGGGTTAGGGTTAGGGGACGGGGACGGGGACGGGGATGGTTTAGGGTACAGGTTAGGGTACGACAAAGGTTTAGGGTGAGCGTAGGTGTTAGGGTACGGGTTAGTGTTAGCGTACGGGTTAGGATGAGGGGAGGGGTGAGTGTAAGGCTTCGGGTAAGGATTAGGGTTAAGGTTAGTGTTAGGGTTAGGGTTAGGGGACGGGGACGGTTTAGGGTACAGGTTAGTGTACGACAACCGTTTAGGGTGAGCGTACGTGTTAGGGTACGGGTTAGTATTGGCGTACGTGTTAGGATTAGGGGACGGGTGAGGGTAAGGTTTAGGGTAAAGGTTAGGGTTAGGGTTACGTTTAGGGGACGGGGACGGGGACGGTTTCGGGTACAGGTTAGGGTACGACAACGGTTTAGGGTGAGCGTACGTGTTAGGGTACGGGTGTTAGCGTACGGGTAAGGATTAGGGGACGGGTGTGGGTAAGGCTTCGGGTAAGGGTTAGGGTTAGGGTTAGGGTTAGGGTTAGGGGACGGGGACGGTTTAGGGTACAGGTTAGGGTACGACAACGGTTTAGGGTGAGCGTACGTGTTAGGGTACGGGTTAATGTTAGCGTACGGGTTAGGATTAGGGAACGGGTGAGGGTAAGGCTTCGGGTAAGGGTTAGGGTTAGGGTTAGGGGACGGGCACGGGGACGGTTTAGGGTACAGGTTAGGGTACGACAACTGTTTAGGGTGAGCGTACGTGTTAGGGTACGGGTTAGTGTTAGCGTACGGGTTAGGATTAGGGGACGGTTGAGGGTAAGGCTTCGGGTAAAATTTAGGGTTAGGGTTAGGGTTAGGGTTAGGGGACGGGGACGGTTTAGGATACAGGTTAGGGTACGACAACGGTTTAGGGTGAGCGTACGTGTTAGGGTACGGTTTAGTGTTAGCGTACGGGTTAGGATTAGGGGATGGGTGAGTGTAAGGCTTCGGGTAAGGGTTAGGGTTAAGGTTAGGGGACGGGGACGGTTTAGGGTACAGTTTAGGGTACGTCAACGGTTTAGGGTGAGCGTACGTGTTAGGGTACGGGTTAGTGTTAGCGTACGGGTTAGAATTAGGGGAAGGGTGAGGGTAAGGCTTTGCGTAAGTGTTAGGGTTAGGGTTAGGGTTAGGGTTAGGGTTAGGGGACGGGGACGGTTTAGGGTACAGGTTAGGGTACGACAAGTGTTTAGGGTGAGGGTACGTGTTAGGGTACGGGTTAGTGTTAGCGTACGGGTTAGGATTAGGGGACGGGTGAGGGTAAGGCTTCGGGTAAGGTTTAGGGTTAGGGTTAGGGTTAGGGTTAGGGGACGGGGACGGTTTAGGGTACAGGTTAGGGTACGACAACGGTTTAGGGTGAGCGTACGTGTTAGGGTACGGGTTAGTGTTAGCGTACGGGTTAGGATTAGGGGACGGGTGAGGGTAAGGCTTCGGGTAAGGGTTAGTGTTAGGGTTAGGGTTAGGGTTAGGGGACGGGCACGGGGACGGTTTAGGGTACAGGTTAGGGTACGACAACGGTTTAGGGTGAGCGTACGTGTTAGGGTACGGGTTAGTGTTAGCTTACGGGTTAGGATTAGGGGACGGGTGAGGGTAAGGCTTCGGGTAAGTGTTAGGGTTAGGGTTAGGGTTAGGGTTAGGGTTAGGGGACGGGGACGGTTTACGGTACAGGTTAGAGTACGACAACAATTTAGGGTGAGCGTACGTGTTAGGGTACGGGTTAGTGTTAGCGTACGGGTTAGGATTAGGGGACGGGTGAGGGTAAGGCTTCGGGTAAGGGTTAGGGTTAGGGTTAGTGTTAGGGGACGGGGACGGGGATGGTTTAGGGTACAGGTTAGGCTACGACAACGGTTTAGGATGAGCGTACGTGTTAGGGTACGGGTTAGTGTTAGCGTACGGGTTAGGATTAGGGGACGGTTGAGGGTAAGGCTTCGGGTAAGGGTTAGGGTTAGGGTTAGGGTTAGGTTTAGGGGACGGGGACGGCTTAGGGTACAGTTTAGGGTACGACAAAGGTTTAGGGTGAGCGTACGTGTTAGGGTACGGGTTAGTGTTAGGGTACGGATGAGGATTAAGGGACGGGTGAGTGTAAGGCTTCGGGTAAGGGTTAGGGTTAGGGTTAGGGTTAGGGTTAGGGGACGGGGACGGGGACGGGGACGGTTTAGGGTACAGGTTAGGGTACGACAACGGTTTAGGGTGAGCGTACGTGTTAGGGTACGTTTTAGTGTTAGTGTACGGGTTAGGATTAGGGGACGGGTGAGTGTAAGGCTTCGGGTAAGGGTTAGGGTTAGGGTTAGGGTTAGGGTTAGGGTTAGGGGACGGGGACGGTTTAGGGCACAGTTTAGTGTACGTCAACGTTTTAGGGTGAGCGTACGTGTTAGGGTACGGGTTAGTGTTAGCGTACGGGTTAGGATTAGGGGACGGGTGAGGATAAGGCTTCGGGTAAGGGTTAGGGTTACGGTTAGGGTTAGGGTTAGGGTTAGGGGACGGGGACGGTTTAGGGTACAGGTTAGGGTACGACAACAGTTTAGGTTGAGTGTACATGTTAGGGTACGGGTTAGTGTTCGCGTATGGGTTAGGATTAGGGGACGGGTGAGGGTAAGGCTTCGGGTAAGGGTTAGGGTTAGGGTTAGGGTTAGGCATAGGGTTAGGGGACGGGCACGGGGACGGTTTAGGGTAAAGGTTAGGGTACGACAGCGGTTTAAGGTGAGCGTACGTGTTAGCGTACGGGTTAGTGTTAGGGTACGGGTTAGGATTAGGGGACGGTTGAGGGTAAGGCTTCGGGTAAGGGTTAGGGTTAGGGTTAGGGTTAGGGTTAGGGGACGTGGACAGTTTAGGGTACAGGTTAGGGTACGACAACAATTTAGGGTGAGCGTACGTGTTAGGGTACGGGTTAGTGTTAGCGTTCGGGTTAGGATTAGGGGACGGGTGAGGGTAAGGCTTCGGGTAAGGGTTAGGGTTAGGGTTAAGGTTAGGGGACGGGGACGTTTTAGGGTACAGGTTAGGCTACGACAATGGTTTAGGATGAGCGTACGTGTTAGGGTATGGGTTATTGTTAGCGTACGGGTTAGGATTAGGGGACGGGTGAGGGTAAGGCTTCGGGTAAGGGTTAGGGTTAGGGTTAGGGTTAGGGTTAGGGGACGGGGACGGTTTAGGGTACAGGTTAGGGTACGACAAAGGTTTAGGGTGAGCGTACGTGTTAGGGTACGGGTAGTGTTAGGGTACGGATGCGGATTAAGGGACGGGTGAGTGTAAGGCTTCGGGTAAGGGTTAGGGTTAGGGTTAGGATTAGGGTTAGGGTTAAGGGACGGGGACGGGGACGGGGACGGTTTAGGGTACAGGTTAGGGTACGACAACGGTTTAGGGTGAGCGTACGTGTTAGGGTACGGGTTAGTGTTAGCGTACGGGTTAGGATTAGGGGACGGTTGAGTGTAAGGCTTCGGGTAAAATTAGGGTTAGGGTTATGGTTAGGGTTAGGGGACGGGTGACGATAAGGCTTCGGGTAAGGGTTAGGGTTAGGGTTAGGGGACGGGGACAGTTTAGAGTACAGGTTAGGGTACGACAACGGTTTACGGTGAGGGTACGTGTTAGGGTACGGGTTAGTGTTAGCTTACGGGTTAGGATTAGGGGACGGGTGAGGGTAAGGCTTCGGGTAAGGGTTAGGGTTAGGGTTAGGGGATGGGGACGGTTTAGGGTACAGGTGAGGGTACGACAACGGTTTAGGGTGAGCGTACGTGTTAGGGTACGGGTTAGTGTTAGCGTACGGTTTAGGATTAGGGGACGGGTGAGGGTACGGCTTCGGGAAAGTGTTAGGGTTAGGGTTAGGGTTAGGGGACGGGCACGGGGACGGTTTAGCGTACAGGTTAGGGTACGACAACGGTTTAGGGTGAGGGTACGTGTTAGGGTACGGATTAGTGTTAGCGTACGGGTTAGGATTAGGGGACGGGTGAGGGTAAGGCTTCGGGTAAGGGTTAGGGTTAGGGTTAGGGTTAGGGTTAGGGGACGGGGACGGTTTAGGGTACAGGTTAGGGTACGACAACGGTTTAGGGTGAGCGTACGTGTTAGGGTACGGGTTAGTGTTAGCGTACGGATTAGGATTAGGAGACGGTTGAGGGTAAGGCTTCGGGTAAAAGTTAGGGTTAGGGTTAGGGTTAGGGTTAGAGGACGGGGCCGGTTTAGGGTACAGGTTAGGGTACGACAAAGGTTTAGGGTGAGCGTACGTGTTAGGGTACGGGTTAGTGTTAGCGTACGGGTGAGGATTAGGGGACGGGTGAGTGTAAGGCTTCGGGTAAGGGTTAGGGTTAGGGTTAGGGTTAGGGTTAGGGGACGGGGACGGTTTAGGGTACAGGTTAGGGTACGACAACGGTTTAGGTTGAGCGTACGTGTTAGGGTACGGGTTAGTGTTAGCGGACGGGTTAGGATTAGGGGACGGGTGAGGGTAAGGCTTCGGATAAGGGTTAGGGTTAGGGTTAGGGTTAGGGGACGGGGACGAAGACGGTTTAGGGTACAGGTTAGGGTACGACAACGGTTTAGGGTGAGCGTACGTGTTAGGGTACGGGTTAGTGTTAGCGTACAGGATAGGATTAGGGGACGGGTGAGGGTAAGACTTCGGGTAAGGGTTAGGGTTAGGGTTAGGGTTAGGGTTAGGGGACGGGCACGGGGACTGTTTAGGGTACAGGTTAGGGTAAGACAACGGTTTAGGGTGAGCGTACGTGTTAGGGTACGGGTTAGTGTTAGCGTACGGGTTAGGATTAGGGGACGGGTGAGGATAAGGCTTCGGGTAAGTGTTAGGGTTAGGGTTAGGGTTAGGGTTAGGGTTAGGGGACGGGGACGGTTAAGGGTACAGGTTAGGGTACGACAACGATTTAGGGTGAGCGTACGTGTTAGGGTACGGGTTAGTGTTAGCGTACGGTTTAGGATTAGGGGACGGGTGAGGGTAAGGCTTCGGTTAAGGGTTAGGGTTAGGGTTAGGGTTAGGGTTAGGGGATGGGGACGGTTTAGGGTACAGGTTAGCCTATGACAACGGTTTACGATGAGCGTACGTGTTAGGGTACGGGTTAGTGTTAGCGTACGGGTTAGGATTAGGGGACGGGTGAGGGTAAGGCTTCGGGTAAGGGTTAGAGTTAGGGTTAGGGTTAGGGTTAGGGTTAGGGGACGGGGACGGTTTAGGGTACAGGTTAGGGTACGACAAAGGTTTAGGGTGAGCGTACGTGTTAGGGTACGGGTTAGTGTTAGGGTACGGGTGAGGATTAGGGGACGGGTGAGTGTAAATCTTCGGGTAAGGTTTAGGGTTAGGGTTAGGGTTAGGGTTAGGGTTAGGAGACGGGGACGCTTTAGTGTACAGGTTAGTGTACGACAACATTTTAGGGTGAGCGTACGTGTTAGGGTACGGGTTAGTGTTAGCGTACGGATTAGGATTAGGGGACGGGTCAGGGTAAGGCTTCGGGAAAGGGTTAGGGTTAGGGTTAGGATTACCGTTAGGGGACGGGCACGGGGACGGTTTAGGGTACAGGTTAGGGTACGACAACGGTTAAGGGTGAGGGTACGTGTTAGGGTACGGGTTAGTGTTAGCGTACGGGTTGGGATTATGGGACGGGTGAGGTTAAGGCTTCAGGAAAGGGTTAGGTTTAGGGTTAGGGTTAGGGGACGGGTACGGTTTAGGGTACAGTTTAGGGTACGTCAACGGTTTAGGGTGAGCCTACGTGTTAGGGTACGGGTTAGTGTTAGCGTACGGGTTAGGATTAGGGGACGGGTGAGGATAAGGCTTCGGGTAAGGGTTAGGGTTAGGGTTAGGGTTGGGGACGGGGACAGTTTAGGGTACAGGTTAGGGTACGACAACGGTTTAGGGTGAGGGTACGTGTTAGGGTACGGGTTAGTGATAGCTTACTGGTTAGGATTAGGTGACGGGTGAGGGTAAGGCTTCGGGTAAGGGTTAGGGTTAGGGTTAGGGTTAGGGTTAGGGGACGGGGACGGTTTAGGGTACAGGTTAGGGTACGAAAACGGTTTAGGGTGAGCGTACGTGTAAGGGTACGGGTTAGTGTTAGCGTACGGGTTAGGATTAGGGGACGGGTGAGGGTAAGGCTTCGGGTAAGGGTTAGGGTTAGGGTTAGGGTTAGGGTTAGGGGACGGTTTAGGGTACAGGTTAGGGTACGACAAAAGTTTAGGGTGAGCGTGCGTGTTAGGGTTACGTGTTAGTGTTAGCGTACGGGTTAGGATTAGGGGACGGGTGAGGGTAAGGCTTCGGGTAAGGGTTAGGGTTAGGGTTAGGGTTAGGGTTAGGGTTAGGGTTAGGGTTAGGGGACGGGGACGGTTTAGGGTACAGGTTAGGGTACGACAACGGTTTAGGGTGAGCGTACGTGTTAGGGTACGGGTTAGTGTTAGCGTACGGGTTAGGATTAGGGGACGGGTGAGTGTAAGGCTTCAGGTTAGGGTTAGGGTTAGGGTTAGGGTTAGGGTTAGGGTTAGAGGACGGGGACGGTTTAGGGTGCAGCTTAGGGTACGACAACGGTTTAGGGTGAGCGTACGTGTTAGGGTACTGGTTAGTGTTAGCGTACGGTTAGGATTAGGGGACGGGTGAGGGTTAGGCTTCGGGTAAGTGTTAGGGTTAGGGTTAGGGTTAGGGTTACGGTTTGGGGATGGGGACGGTTTAGGGTACAGGTTAGGTTACGACAACGGTTTAGGGTGAGCGTACGTGTTAGGGTACGGGTTAGTGTTAGCGTACGGGTTAGGATTAGGGGACGGGTGAGGGTAAGGCTTCGGGTAAGGGTTAGGGTTAGGGTTGGGTTAGGGTTAGGGTTAGGGGACGGGCATGGTTTAGGGTTCAGGTTAGGGTACGACAACGGTTTAGGGTGAGCGTACGTGTTAGGGTACGGGTTAGTGTTAGCGTACGGGTTAGGATTAGGGGACGGGTGAGGGTAAGGTTTAGGGTTAGGGTTAGGGGACGGGGACGGGAACGGTTTAGGGTACAGGTTAGGGTACGTCAACGGTTTAGGGTGAGCGTACGTGTTATGGTACGGGTTAGTGTTAGGGTACGGGTTAGGATTAGGGGACGGGTGAGGGTAAGGCTTCGGGTAAGGGTTAGGGTTAGGGTTAGGGTTAGGGTTAGGGTTAGGGGATGGGTACGGGTTAGGGTACAGGTTAGGGTACGACAACGGTTTAGGGGAGCGTACGTGTTAGGGTACGGGTTAGTGTTAGCGTACGGGTTAGGATTAGGGGACGGGTGAGGGTAAGGCTTCGGGTAAGGGTTAGGGTTAGGTTTAGTGTTAGGGGACGGGGACGGGGACGGTTTCGGGTACAGGTTAGGGTACGTCAACGGTTTAGGGTGAGCGTACGTGTTAGGGTACGGGTTAGTGTTAGCGTACGGGTTAGGATTAGGGGACGGGTGAGGGTAAGGCTTCGGGTAAGGGTTAGGGTTAGGGTTAGGGTTAGGGTTAGGGTTAGGGGACGGGGACGGTTTAGGGTACAGGTTAGGGTACGACAACAGTTTAGGCTGAGCGTACGTTTTACGGTACGGGTTAGTGTTAGCGTACGGGTTAGGATTATGGGAAGGGTGAGGGTAAGGCTTCGGGTAAGGGTTAGGGTTAGGGTTAGGGTTAGGGTTAGGGGACTGGCACGGGAACGGTTTAGGGTACAGGTTAGGGTACGACAACGGTTTAGGGTGAGCGTACGTGTTAGGGTACGGGTTAGTGTTAGCGTACGGGTTAGGATTAGGGGACGGGTGAGGGTAAGGCTTCGGGTAAGGGTTAGGGTTAGTGTTAGGGTTAGGGTTAGGGTTAGGAGACGGGGACAGGGACGGTTTAGGGTACAGGTTAGGGTACGACAACGGTTTAGGGTGAGCGTACGTGTTAGGGTACGGGTTAGTGTTAGCGTACGGGTTAGGATTACGGGACGGTTGAGGGTAAGGCTTCGGGTAAAAGTTAGGGTTAGGGTTAGGGTTAGGGGACGGGGACGGGGACGGTTTAGGGTACAGTTTATGGTACGTCAACGGTTTAGTGTGAGCGTACGTGTTAGGGTACGGGTTAGTGTTAGCGTACGGGTTAGGTTTAGGGGACGGGTGAGGGTAAGGCTTCGGGTAAGGGTTAGGGTTAGGGTTAGGGTTAGGGTTAGGGGACGGGCACGGGGACGGTTTAGGGTACAGGTTAGGGTACGACAACGGTTTAGGGTGAGGGTACGTGTTAGGGTACGGGTTAGTGTTATTGTACGGGTTAGGATTAGGGGACGGGTGAGGGTAAGGCTTCGGGTAAGGGTTAGGGTTAGGGTTAGGATTAGGGTTAGGGGACGGGGACGGGGACGATTTAGGGTACAGGTTGGGGTACGACAACGGTTTAGGGTGAGCGTACGTATTAGGGTACGGGTTTCTGTTAGCGTACGGGTTAGTATTAGGGGACGGGTGAGGGTAAGGTTTCGGGTAAGGGTTAGGGTTAGGGTTAGGGTTAGGGTTAGGATTAGGGGACGGGGACGGTTTAGGGTACAGGTTAGGGTACGACAACGGTTTAGGGTGAGCATACGTGTTAGGGTATGCGTTAGTGTTAGCGTACGGGTTAGGATTAGGGGACGGGTGAGGGTAAGGCTTCGGGTAAGGGTTAGGGTTAGGGTTAGTGCATGGGGACGGGGACGGGGACGGGGACGGTTTAGGGTACAGGTTAGTGTACGACAACGGTTTAGGGTGACCGTACGTGTTAGGGTACGGATTAGTGTTAGCGTACGGGTTAGGATTAGGGGACGGGTGAGGGTAAGGCTTCGGGTAAGGGTTAGGGTTAGGGTTAGGGTTAGGGGACGGGGACGGTGACGGGGACGGTTTAGGGTACAGGTTATGGTACGACAACGGTTTATGGTGAGCGTACGTGTTAGGGTACGGGTTAGTGTTAGCGTACGGGTTAGGATTAGGGGACGGGTGAGCGTAAGGCTTCGGGTAAGGGTTAGGGTTAGTGTTAGGGTTAGGGTTAGGGTTAGGGGACGGGGACAGGGACGGTTTAGGGTACAAGTTAGGGTACGAAAACGGTTTATGGTGAGCGTACGTATTAGGGTACGGGTTAGTGTTAGCGTACGGGTTAGGATTAGGGGACGGGTGAGGGTAAGGCTTCGGGTAAGGGTTAGGGTTAGGGTTAGGGGACGGGGACGGGGACGGGGACGGAGACGGTTTAGGGTACAGGTTAGTGTACGACAACGGTTTAGGGTGAGCGTACGTGTTAGGGTCCAGGTTAGTGTTAGCGTACGGTTTAGGATTAGGGCACGGGTGAGGGTAAGGCTTCGGGTAAGCGTTAGGGTTAGGGTTAGGGTTAGGATTAGCGGACGGGGACGGTTTAGGGTACAGGTTAGGGTACGACAACGGTTTAGGGTGAGCGTACGTGTTAGGATACGGGTTAGTGTTAGCATACGGTTTAGGATTAGGGTACGGGTGAGGGTAAGGCTTCGGGTAAGGGTTAGGGTTAGGGTTAGGGTTAGGGCTAGGGTTAGGGGACGGGGACGGTTTAGGGTACAGGTTAGTGTACGACAAAGGTTTAGGGTGAGCGTACGTGTTAGGGTACGGGTTAGTGTTAGGGTACGCATGAGGATTAGGGGACGGGTGAGTGTAAGGCTTCGGGTAAGGGTTAGGGTTAGGGTTAGGGTTAGGGGACGGGGACGGGGACGGGGACGGTTTAGGGTACAGGTTAGTGTACGACAACGGTTTAGGGTGAGCGTACGTGTTAGGGTACAGGTTAGTGTTAGCGTACGGGTTAGGATTAGGGGAGGGTTGAGGGTAAGGCTTCGGGTAAAAGTTAGGGTTAGGGTTAGGGTTAGGGTTAGGGGACGGGGACGGTTTAGGGTACAGGTTAGGGTACGAGAACGGTTTAGTGTGAGCGTACGTGTTAGGGTACGGTTTAGTGTTAGCGTACGGGTTAGGATTAGGGGACGGGTGAGTGTAAGGCTTCGGGTAAGGGTTAGGGTTAGGGTTAGGATTAGGGTTAGGGGACGGGGATGGTTTAGGGTACAGTTTAGGGTACGTCAAAGGTTTAGTGTGAGCGTACGTGTTAGGGTACGGGTTAGTGTTAGCGTACGGGTTAGGATTAGGGGACGGGTGAGGGTAAGGCTTTGGGTAAGTGTTAGGGTTAGTGTTAGTGTTAGGGGACGGGGACGGTTTAGGGTTCAGGTTAGGGTACGACAACGGTTTAGGGTGAGGGTACGTGTTAGGGTACGGGTTAGTGTTAGCGTACGGGTTAGGATTAGGGGACGGTTGAGGGTAAGGCTTCGGGTAAGGGTTACGGTTAGGGTTAGGGTTAGGGTTAGGGTTAGGGTTAGGTGACGGTTTAGGGTACAGGTTAGGGTACGACAAAGGTTTAGGGTGAGCGTACGTGTTAGGGTACGGGTTAGTGTTAGCGTACGGGTGAGGATTAGGGGACGGGTGAGTGTAAGGCTTCGGGTAAGGGTTAGGGTTAGGGTTAGGGTTAGGGGACGGGGACGGTTTAGGGTACAGGTTAAGGTACGACAACGGTTTAGGGTGAGCGTACGTGTTAGGGTACGGGTTAGTGTTAGCGTACGGGTTAGGATTAGTGGACGGGTGAGGGTAAGGCTTCGGGAAAGGGTTAGGGTTAGGGTTAGGGTTAGGGTTAGGGCACAGGCACGGGGACGGTTTAGGGTACAGGTTAGTGTACGACAACGGTTTAGGGTGAGGGTACGTGTTAGGGTACGGGTTAGTGTTATTGTACGGGTTAGGATTAGGGGAAGGGTGAGGGTAAGGCTTCGGGTAAGGGTTAGGTTTAGGGTTAGGGTTAGGGGACGGGGACCGGGACGGTTTAGGGTACAGGTTAGGGTACGACAACGGTTTAGGGTGAGCGTACGTATTAGGTTACGGGTTTGTGTTAGCGTACGGGTTAGGATTAGGGGACGGGTGAGGGTAAGGCTTCAGGTAAGGGTTAGGGTTAGGGTTAGAGTTAGGGTTAGGGTTAGGGGACGGTTACGGTTTAGGGTACAGGTTATGGTACGACAAGGGTTTAGGGTGAGCGTACGTGTTAGGGTACGGTTTAGTGTTAGCGTACGGGTTAGGATTAGGGGACGGGTGAGTGTAAGGCTTCGGGTAAGGGTTAGGGTTAGGGTTAGCATTAGGGTTAAGGGACGGGGACGGTTTAGGGTACAGTTTAGGGTACGTCAACTGTTTAGTGTGAGTGTACGTGTTAGGGTACGGGTTAGTGTTAGCGTACGGGTTAGGATTAGGGGACGCGTGAGGGTAAGGCTTCGGGTAAGGGTTAGGGTTAGGGTTAGGGTTAGGGTTAGGGTTAGGGGACGGGGACGGTTTAGGGTACAGTTTAGGGTACGACAACGGTTTAGGGTGAGCGTAGGTGTTAGGGTACGGGTTAGTGTTAGCGTACGGGTTAGGATTCGGGGACGGGTGAAGGTAAGGCTTCGGGTAAGGTTTAGGTTTAGGGTTAGGGTTAGGGTTAGGGGACGGTGACGGTTTAGGGTACAGGTTAGGGTACGACAACGGTTTAGGGTGAGCATACGTGTTAGGGTACGGGTTAGTGTTAGCGTACGGTTTAGGATTAGGGGACGGGTGAGGGTAAGGCTTCAGGTAAGGGTTAGGGTTAGGGTTAGGGTTAGGGTTAGGGGACGGGGACGGTTTAGGGTACAGGTTAGGGTACGACAACGGTTTAAGGTGAGCGTACGTGTTAGGGTACGGGTTAGTGTTAGGGTACGGATTAGGATTAGGGGACGGGTGAGGGTAAGGCTTCGGGTAAGGGTTAGTGTTAGGGTTAGGGTTCGGGTTAGGGGACGGGGACGGTTTAGGGTACAGGTTAGTGTACGACAACCGTTTAGGTTGAGCGTACGTGTTAGGGTACGGGTTAGTGTTGGCGTACGTGTTAGGATTAGGGGACGGGTGAGGGTAAGGTTTAGGGTAAACGTTAGGGTTAGGGTTAGGTTTAGGGGACGGGGACGGGGACGGTTTCGGGTACAGGTTAGGGTACGACAACGGTTTAGGGTGAGCTTACGTGTTAGGGTACGGGTTAGTGTTAGCGTACGGGTTAGGATTAGAGGACGGGTGAGGGTAAGGCTTCGGGTAAAGTTTAGGGTTAGGGTTAGGGTTAGGGTTAGGGTTAGGGGACGGGGACGGTTTAGGGTACAGGTTAGGGTACGACAACGGTTTAGGGTGAGCGTACGTGTTAGGGTACGGGTTAGTGTTAGCGTACGGGTTAGGATTAGTGGACGGGTGAGAGTAAGGCTTCGGGAAAGGGTTAGGGTTAGGGTTAGGGTTAGGGTTAGGGCACAGGCACGGGGACGGTTTAGGGTACAGGTTAGTGTACGACAACGGTTTAGGGTGAGGGTACGTGTTAGGGTACGGGTTAGTGTTATTGTACGGGTTAGGATTAGGGGAAGGGTGAGGGTAAGGCTTCGGGTAAGGGTTAGGTTTAGGGTTAGGGTTAGGGGACGGGGACCGGGACGGTTTAGGGTACAGGTTAGGGTACGACAACGGTTTAGGGTGAGCGTACGTATTAGGTTACGGGTTTGTGTTAGCGTACGGGTTAGGATTAGGGGACGGGTGAGGGTAAGGCTTCAGGTAAGGGTTAGGGTTAGGGTTAGAGTTAGGGTTAGGGTTAGGGGACGGTTACGGTTTAGGGTACAGGTTATGGTACGACAAGGGTTTAGGGTGAGCGTACGTGTTAGGGTACGGTTTAGTGTTAGCGTACGGGTTAGGATTAGGGGACGGGTGAGTGTAAGGCTTCGGGTAAGGGTTAGGGTTAGGGTTAGCATTAGGGTTAAGGGACGGGGACGGTTTAGGGTACAGTTTAGGGTACGTCAACTGTTTAGTGTGAGTGTACGTGTTAGGGTACGGGTTAGTGTTAGCGTACGGGTTAGGATTAGGGGACGCGTGAGGGTAAGGCTTCGGGTAAGGGTTAGGGTTAGGGTTAGGGTTAGGGTTAGGGTTAGGGGACGGGGACGGTTTAGGGTACAGTTTAGGGTACGACAACGGTTTAGGGTGAGCGTAGGTGTTAGGGTACGGGTTAGTGTTAGCGTACGGGTTAGGATTCGGGGACGGGTGAAGGTAAGGCTTCGGGTAAGGTTTAGGTTTAGGGTTAGGGTTAGGGTTAGGGGACGGTGACGGTTTAGGGTACAGGTTAGGGTACGACAACGGTTTAGGGTGAGCATACGTGTTAGGGTACGGGTTAGTGTTAGCGTACGGTTTAGGATTAGGGGACGGGTGAGGGTAAGGCTTCAGGTAAGGGTTAGGGTTAGGGTTAGGGTTAGGGTTAGGGGACGGGGACGGTTTAGGGTACAGGTTAGGGTACGACAACGGTTTAAGGTGAGCGTACGTGTTAGGGTACGGGTTAGTGTTAGGGTACGGATTAGGATTAGGGGACGGGTGAGGGTAAGGCTTCGGGTAAGGGTTAGTGTTAGGGTTAGGGTTCGGGTTAGGGGACGGGGACGGTTTAGGGTACAGGTTAGTGTACGACAACCGTTTAGGTTGAGCGTACGTGTTAGGGTACGGGTTAGTGTTGGCGTACGTGTTAGGATTAGGGGACGGGTGAGGGTAAGGTTTAGGGTAAAGGTTAGGGTTAGGGTTAGGTTTAGGGGACGGGGACGGGGACGGTTTCGGGTACAGGTTAGGGTACGACAACGGTTTAGGGTGAGCTTACGTGTTAGGGTACGGGTTAGTGTTAGCGTACGGGTTAGGATTAGAGGACGGGTGAGGGTAAGGCTTCGGGTAAAGTTTAGGGTTAGGGTTAGGGTTAGGGTTAGGGTTAGGGGACGGGGACGGTTTAGGGTACAGGTTAGGGTACGACAACGGTTTAGGGTGAGCGTACGTGTTAGGGTACGGATTAGTGTTAGCGTACGGGTTAGGATTAGGGGACGGGTGAGGGTAAGGCTTCGGGTAAGGGTTAGGGTTAGTGTTAGGGTTAGGGTTAGGGTTAGGGGACGGGGACAGGGACGGATTAGGGTACAGGTTAGGGTACGACAACGGTTTATGATGAGCGTACGTGTTAGGCAGCGGGTTAGTGTTAGCGCACGGGTTAGGATTAGGGGACGGGTGAGGTTAAGGCTTCGGGTAAGGCTTAGGGTTAGGGTTAGTGTTAGGGTTAGGGGACGGGGACGGGGATGGTTTAGGGTACAGGTTAGGGTACGACAACGGTTTAGGGTGAGCGTACGTGTTAGGGTACGGGTGTTAGCGTACGGGTTAGGATTAGGGGACGGGTGTGGGTAAGGCTTCGGGTAAGGGTTAGGGTTAGGGTTAGGGTTAGGGTTAGGGGACGGGGACGGTTTAGGGTACAGGTTAGGGTACGACAACGGTTTAGGGTGAGCGTACGTGTTAGGGTACGGGTTAATGTTAGCGTACGGGTTAGGATTAGGGGACGGGTGAGGGTAAGGCTTCGGGTAAGGGTTAGGGTTAGGGTTAGGGGACGGGCACGGGGACGGTTTAGGGTACAGGTTAGGGTACGACAAGGGTTTAGGGTGAGCGTACGTGTTAGGGTACGGGTTAGAGTTAGCGTACGGGTTAGGATTAGGGGACGGTTGAGGGTAAGGCTTCGGGTAAAATTTAGGGTTAGGGTTAGGGTTAGGGTTAGGGGACGGGGACGGTTTAGGATACAGGTTAGGGTACGACAACGGTTTAGGGTGAGCGTACGTGTTAGGGTACGGTTTAGTGTTAGCGTACGGGTTAGGATTAGGGGATGGGTGAGTGTAAGGCTTCGGGTAAGGGTTAGGGTTAAGGTTAGGGTTAGGGGACGGGGACGGTTTAGGGTACAGTTTAGGGTACGTCAACGGTTTAGGGTGAGCGTACGTGTTAGGGTACGGGTTAGTGTTAGCGTACGGGTTAGAATTAGGGGAAGGGTGAGGGTAAGGCTTTGCGTAAGTGTTAGGGTTAGGGTTAGGGTTAGGGTTAGGGTTAGGGGACGGGGACGGTTTAGGGTACAGGTTAGGGTACGACAAGTGTTTAGCGTGAGGGTACGTGTTAGGGTACGGGTTAGGATTAGGGGACGGGTGAGGGTAAGGCTTCGGGTAAGGTTTAGGGTTAGGGTTAGGGTTAGGGTTAGGGGACGGGGACGGTTTAGGGTACAGGTTAGGGTACGACAACGGCTTAGGGTGAGCGTACGTGTTAGGGTACGGGTTAGTGTTAGTGTACGGGTTAGGATTAGGGGACGGGTGAGGGTAAGGCTTCGGGTAAGGGTTAGTGTTAGGGTTAGGGTTAGGGTTAGGGGACGGGCACGGGGACGGTTTAGGGTACAGGTTAGGGTACGACAACGGTTTAGGGTGAGCGTACGTGTTAGGGTACGGGTTAGTGTTAGCTTACGGGTTAGGATTAGGGGACGGGTGAGGGTAAGGCTTCGGGTAAGTGTTAGGGTTAGGGTTAGGGTTAGGGTTAGGGTTAGGGGACGGGGACGGTTTACGGTACAGGTTAGGGTACGACAACAATTTAGGGTGAGCGTACGTGTTAGGGTACGGGTTAGTGTTATCGTACGGGTTAGGATTAGGGGACGGGTGAGGGTAAGGCTTCGGGTAAGGGTTAGGGTTAGGGTTAGGGTTAGGGGACGGGGACGGGGATGGTTTAGGGTACAGGTTAGGCTACGACAACGGTTTAGGATGAGCGTACGTGTTAGGGTACGGGTTAGTGTTAGCGTACGGGTTAGGATTAGGGGACGGTTGAGGGTAAGGCTTCGGGTAAGGGTTAGGGTTAGGGTTAGGGGAAGGGGACAGCTTAGGGTACAGTTTAGGGTACGACAAAGGTTTAGGGTGAGCGTACGTGTTAGGGTACGGGTTAGTGTTAGGGTACGGATGAGGATTAAGTGACGGGTGAGTGTAAGGCTTCGGGTAAGGGTTAGGGTTAGGATTAGGGTTAGGGTTAGGGGACGGGGACGGGGACGGGGACGGTTTAGGGTACAGGTTAGGGTACGACAACGGTTTAGGGTGAGCGTACGTGTTAGGGTACGTTTTAGTGTTAGTGTACGGGTTAGGATTAGGGGACGGTGAGTGTAAGGCTTCGGGTAAGGGTTAGGGTTAGGGTTAGGGTTAGGGTTAGGGGACGGGGACGGTTTAGGGCACAGTTTAGTGTACGTCAACGTTTTAGGGTGAGCGTACGTGTTAGGGTACGGGTTAGTGTTAGCGTACGGGTTAGGATTAGGGGACGGGTGAGGATAAGGCTTCGGGTAAGGGTTAGGGTTACGGTTAGGGTTAGGGTTAGGGTTAGGGGACGGGGACGGTTTAGGGTACAGGTTAGGGTACGACAAAAGTTTAGGGTGAGTGTACATGTTAGGGTACGGGCTAGTGTTCGCGTACGGGTTAGGATTAGGGGACGGGTGAGGGTAAGGCTTCGGGTAAGGGTTAGGGTTAGGGTTAGGGTTAGGCATAGGGTTAGGGGACGGGCACGGGGACGGTTTAGGGTACAGGTTAGGGTACGACAGCGGTTTAAGGTGAGCGTACGTGTTAGTGTACGGGTTAGTGTTAGGGTACGGGTTAGGATTAGGGGACGGTTGAGGGTAAGGCTTCGGGTAAGGGGTAGGGTTATGGTTAGGGTTAGGGTTAGGGGACGGGGACAGTTTAGGGTACAGGTTAGGTTACGACAACAATTTAGGGTGAGCGTACGTGTTAGGGTACGGGTTAGTGTTAGCGTACGGGTTAGGATTAGGGGACGGGTGAGGGTAAGGCTTCGGGTAAGGGTTAGGGTTAGGGTTAAGTTTAGGGGACGGGGACGTTTTAGGGTACAGGTTAGGCTACGACAACGGTTTAGGATGAGCGTACGTGTTAGGGTATGGGTTAGTGTTAGCGTACGGGTTAGGATTAGGGGACGGGTGAGGGTAAGGCTTCGGGTAAGGGTTAGGGTTAGGGTTAGGGTTAGGGTTAGGGGACTGGGACGGTTTAGGGTACAGGTTAGGGTACGACAAAGGTTTAGGGTGAGCGTACGTGTTAGGGTACGGGTAGTGTTAGGGTACGGATGCGGATTAAGGGACGGGTGAGTGTAAGGCTTCGGGTAAGGGTTAGGGTTAGGGTTAGGATTAGGGTTAGGGTTAAGGGACGGGGACGGGGACGGGGACGGTTTAGGGTACAGGTTAGGGTACGACAACGGTTTAGGGTGAGCGTACGTGTTAGGGTACGGGTTAGTGTTAGCGTACGGGTTAGGATTAGGGGACGGTTGAGGGTAAGGCTTCGGGTAAAAGTTAGGGTTAGGGTTATGGTTAGGGTTAGGGGACGGGGACGGTTTAGGGTACAGGTTAGGGTACGACAACGGTTTAGGGTGAGCGTACGTGTTAAGGTACGGTTTAGTGTTAGCGTACGGGTTAGGATTAGGGGACGGGTGAGTGTAAGGCTTCGGGTAAGTGTTAGGGTTAGGGTTAGGGGACGGGGACGGGGACGGGGACGGTTTAGGGTACAGTTTAGGGTACGTCAACGGTTTAGGGTGAGCCTACGTGTTAGGGTACGGGTTAGTGTTAGCGTACGGGTTAGGATTAGGGGACGGGTGAGGATAAGGCTTCGGGTAAGGGTTAGGGTTAGGGTTAGGGGACGGGGATGGTTTAGGGTACAGGTGAGGGTACGACAACGGTTTAGGGTGAGCGTACGTGTTAGGGTACGGGTTAGTGTTAGCGTACGGTTTAGGATTAGGGGACGGGTGAGGGTACGGCTTCAGGAAAGGGTTAGGGTTAGGGTTAGGGTTAGGGTTAGGGGACGGGCACGGGGACGGTTTAGCGTACAGGTTAGGGTACGACAACGGTTTAGGGTGAGGGTACGTGTTAGGGTACGGATTAGTGTTAGCGTACGGGTTAGGTTTAGGGGACGGGTGAGGGTAAGGCTTCGGGTAAGGGTTAGGGTTAGGTTTAGGGTTAGGGTTAGGGGACGGGGACGGTTTAGGGTACAGGTTAGGGTACGACAACGGTTTAGGGTGAGCGTACGTGTTAGGGTACGGGTTAGTGTTAGCGTACGGTTTAGGATTAGGGGACGGTTGAGGGTAAGGCTTCGGGTAAAAGTTAGGGTTAGGGTTAGGGTTAGGGTTAGAGGACGGGGCCGGTTTAGGGTACAGGTTAGGGTACGACAAAGGTTTAGGATGAGCGTACGTTTTAGGGTACGGGTTAGTGTTAGCGTACGGGTGAGGATTAGGGGACGGGTGAGTGTAAGGCTTCGGGTAAGGGTTAGGGTTAGGGTTAGGGTTAGGGGACGGGGACGGGGACGGTTTAGGGTACAGGTTAGGGTACGACAACGGTTTAGGTTGAGCGTACGTGTTAGGGTACGGGTTAGTGTTAGCGGACGGGTTAGGATTAGGTGACGGGTGAGGGTAAGGCTTCGGATAAGGGTTAGGGTTAGGGTTAGGGTTAGGGGACGGGGACGAAGACGGTTTAGGGTACAGGTTAGGGTACGACAACGGTTTAGGGTGAGCGTACGTGTTAGGGTACGGGTTAGTGTTAGCGTACGGGTTAGGATAAGGGGACGGGTGAGGATAAGGCTTCGGGTAAGTGTTAGGGTTAGGGTTAGGGTTAGGGTTAGGGTTAGGGGACGGGGACGGTTAAGGGTACAGGTTAGGGTACGACAACGATTTAGGGTGAGCGTACGTGTTAGGGTACGGGTTAGTGTTAGCGTACGGTTTAGGATTAGGGGAAGGGTGAGGGTAAGGCTTCGGGTAGGGTTAGGGTTAGGGTTAGGGTTAGGGTTAGGGGACGGGGACGGTTTAGGGTACAGGTTAGCCTACGACAACGGTTTAGGATGAGCGTACGTGTTAGGGTACGGGTTAGTGTTAGCGTACGGGTTAGGATTAGGGGACGGGAGAGGGTAAGGCTTCGGGTAAGGGTTAGAGTTAGGGTTAGGGTTAGGGTTAGGGTTAGGGGACGGGGACGGTTTAGGGTACAGGTTAGGGTACGACAAAGGTTTAGAGTGAGCGTACGTGTTAGGGTACAGGTTAGTGTTAGGGTACGGGTGAGGATGAGGGGACGGGTGAGTGTAAGTCTTCGGGTAAGGTTTAGGGTTAGGGTTAGGGTTAGGGTTAGGGTTAGGGGACGGGGACGCTTTAGTGTACAGGTTAGTGTACGACAACGTTTTAGGGTGAGCGTACGTGTTAGGGTACGGGTTAGTGTTAGCGTACCGATTAGGATTAGGGGACGGGTCAGGGTAAGGCTTCGGGAAAGGGTTAGGGTTAGGGTTAGGATTACGGTTAGGGGACGGGCACGGGGACGGTTTAGGGTACAGGTTAGGGTACGACAACGGTTTAGGGTGAGCGTACGTGTTAGGGTACGGTATAGTGTTAGCGTACGGGTTAGGTTAGGGGACGGGTGAGGGTAAGGCTTCGGGTAAGGGTTAGGGTTAGGGTTAGGGTTAGGGGACGGGTACGGTTTAGGGTACAGTTTAGGGTACGTCAACGGTTTAGGGTGAGCCTACGTGTTAGGGTACGGGTTAGTGTTAGCGTACGGGTTAGGATTAGGGGACGGGTGAGGATAAGGCTTCGGGTAAGGGTTAGGGTTAGGGTTAGGGTTGGGGACGGGGACAGTTTAGGGTACAGGTTAGGGTACGACAACGGTTTAGGGTGAGCGTACGTGTAAGGGTACGGGTTAGTGTTAGCGTACGGGTTAGGATTAGGGGACGGGTGAGGGTAAGGCTTCGGGTAAGGGTTAGGGTTAGGGTTAGGGTTAGGGTTAGGGGACGGGGACGGTTTAGGGTACAGGTTAGGGTACGAAAACGGTTTAGGGTGAGCGTACGTGTAAGGGTACGGGTTAGTGTTAGCGTACGGGTTAGGATTAGGGGACGGGTGAGGGTAAGGCTTCGGGTAAGGGTTAGGGTTAGGGTTAGGGTTAGGGTTAGGGGACGGTTTAGGGTACAGGTTAGGGTACGACAAAAGTTTAGGGTGAGCGTGCGTGTTAGGGTACGGGTTAGTGTTAGCGTGCGGGTGAGGATTAGGGGACGGGTGAGTGTAAGGATTCGGGTAAGGGTTAGGGTTAGGGTTAGGGTTAGGGTTAGGGTTAGGGGACGGTTTAGGGTACAGGTTAGGGTACGACAACGGTTTAGGGTGAGCGTACGTGTTAGGGTACGGGTTAGTGTTAGCGTACGGGTTAGGATTAGGGGACGGGTGAGGGTAAGGCTTCGGGTAAGGGTTAGGGTTAGGGTTAGGGTTAGGGTTAGGGGACGGGGATGGGGAAGGTTTAGGGTACAGGTTAGGGTACGACAACCGTTTAGGGTGAGCGTACGTGTTAGGGTACGTGTTAGTATTAGCGTACGGGTTAGGATTACGGGACGGGTGAGGATAAGGCTTCGGGTAAGGGTTAGGGTTAGGGTTAGGGTTAGGGTTAGGGGACGGGGACGGTTTAGGGTACAGGGTAGGGTACGACAACGGTTTCGGGTGTGCGTACGTGTTAGGGTACGTTTTAGTGTTAGTGTACGGGTTAGGATTAGGGGACGGGTGAGTGTAAGGCTTCGGGTAAGGGTTAGGGTTAGGGTTAGGGTTAGGGTTAGGGTTAGGGGATGGGGACGGTTTAGGGTACAGTTTAGTGTACGTCAACGTTTTAGGGTGAGCGTACGTGTTAGGGTACGGGTTAGTGTTAGCGTACGGGTTAGGATTAGGGGACGGGTGAGGATAAGGCTTCGGGTAAGGGTTAGGGTTAGGGTTAGGGTTAGGGTTAGGGTTAGGGTTAGGGGACGGGGACGGTTTAGGGTACAGGTTAGGGTACGACAACAGTTTAGGGTGAGTGTACATGTTAGGGTACGGGTTAGTGTTCGCGTACGGGTTAGGATTAGGGGACGGGTGAGGGTAAGGCTTCGGGTAAGGGTTAGGGTTAGGGTTAGGGTTAGGCATAGGGTTAGGGGACGGGCACGGGGACGGTTTAGGGTACAGGTTAGGGTACGACAGCGGTTTAAGGTGAGCGTACGTGTTAGTGTACGGGTTAGTGTTAGGGTACGGGTTAGGATTAGGGGACGGTTGAGAGTAAGGCTTCGGGTAAGGGTTAGGGTTAGGGTTAGGGTTAGGGTTAGGGGACGGGGACGGTTTAGGATACAGGTTAGGGTACGACAACAATTTAGGGTGAGCGTACGTGTTAGGGTACGGGTTAGTGTTAGCGTACGGGTTAGGATTAGGGGACGGGTGAGGGTAAGGCTTCGGGTAAGGGTTAGGGTTAGGGTTAAGGTTAGGGGACGGGGACGTTTTAGGGTACAGGTTAGGCTACGACAACGGTTTAGGATGAGCGGACGTGTTAGGGTATGGGTTAGTGTTAGCGTACGGGTTAGGATTAGGGGACGGGTGAGGGTAAGGCTTCGGGTAAGGGTTAGGGTTAGGGTTAGTGTTAGGGTTAGGGGACGGGGACGGTTTAGGGTACAGGTTAGGGTACGACAAAGGTTTAGGGTGAGCGTACGTGTTAGGGTACGGGTAGTGTTAGGGTACGGATGCGGATTAAGGGACGGATGAGTGTAAGGCTTCGGGTAAGGGTTAGGGTTAGGGTTAGGATTAGGGTTAGGGTTAAGGGACGGGGACGGGGACGGGGACGGTTTAGGGTACAGGTTAGGGTACGACAACGGTTTAGGGTGAGCGTTCGTGATAGGGTACGGGTTAGTGTTAGCGTACGGGTTAGGATTAGGGGACGGTTGAGGGTAAGGCTTCGGGTAAAAGTTAGGGTTAGGGTTATGGTTAGGGTTAGGGGACGGGGACGGTTTAGGGTACAGGTTAGGGTACGACAACGGTTTAGGGTGAGCGTACGTGTTAAGGTACGGTTTAGTGTTAGCGTACGGGTTAGGATTAGGGGACGGGTGAGTGTAAGGCTTCGGGTAAGGGTTAGGGTTAGGGTTAGGGTTAGGGGACGGGGACGGGGACGGTTTAGGGTACAGTTTAGGGTACGTCAACGGTTTAGGGTGAGCCTACGTGTTAGGGTACGGGTTAGTGTTAGCGTACAGGTTAGGATTAGGGGACGGGTGAGGATAAGGCTTCGGGTAAGGGTTAGGGTTAGGGTTACGGGACGGGGACAGTTTAGGGTACAGGTTAGGGTACGACAACGGTTTAGGGTGAGGGTACGTGTTAGGGTACGGGTTAGTGTTAGCTTACGGGTTAGGATTAGGGGACGGGTGAGGGTAAGGCTTCGGGTAAGGGTTAGGGTTAGGGTTAGGGGACGGGGACGGTTTAGGGTACAGGTGAGGGTACGACAACGGTTTAGGGTGAGCGTACGTGTTAGGGTACGGGTTAGTGTTAGCGTACGGTTTAGGATTAGGGGACGGGTGAGGGTAAGGCTTCGGGTAAGGGTTAGGGTTAGGGTTAGGGTTAGGGTTAGGGTTAGAGGACGGGGACGGTTTAGGGTACAGGTTAGGGTACGACAAAGGTTTAGGGTGAGCGTACGTGTTAGGGTACGGTTTAGTGTTAGCGTACGGGATAGGAATAGGGGACGGGTGAGGATAAGGCTTCGGGTAAGGGTTAGGGTTAGTTTTAGGTTTAGGGTTAGGGGACGGGCACGGGGACAGTTTAGGGTACAGGTTAGGGTACGACAACGGTTTAGGGTGAGCGTACGTGTTAGGGTACGGGTTAGTGTTAGCGTACGGGTTAGGATTAGGGGACGGGTGAGGGTAAGGCTTCGGGTAAGGGTTAGGGTTAGGGTTAGGGTTGGGTTAGGGTTAGGGGACGGGGACGGTTTAGGGTACAGTTTAGGGTACGACAACGGTTTAGGGTGAGCGTACGTGTTAGGGTACGGGTTAGTGTTAGCGTACGGGTTACGATTTCGGGACGGGTGAGGGTAAGGCTTCGGGTAAGGGTTAGGGTTAGGGTTAGGGTTAGGGTTAGGGGACGGGCACGGGGACGGTTTAGGGTACAGGTTAGGGTACGACAACGGTTTATGGTGAGCGTACGTGTTAGGGTACGGGTTAGTGTTAGCGTACGGGTTAGGATTAGGGGACGGGTGAGGGTAAGGCTTCGGGTAAGGGTTAGGGTTAGGGTTAGGGTTAGGTTTAGGGGACGGGGACGGTTTTGGGTACAGGTTAGGGTACGACAACGGTTTAGTGGAGCGTACGTGTTAGGGTACGGGTTAGTGTTAGCGTACGGGTTAGGATTAGGGGACGGGTGAGGTTAAGGCTTCGGGTAAGGGTTAGGGTTAGGGTTAGGGTTAGTGTTAGGGGACGGGGACGGTTTAGGGTACAGGTTAGGGTACGACAACGGTTCAGGTTGAGCGTACCTGTTAGGGTACGGGTTAGTTTTAGCGTACGGGTTAGGATTAGGGGACGGGTGAGGGTAAGGTTTCAGGTAAGGGTTCGGGTTAGGGTTAGGGTTAGGGTTAGGGTTAGGCGACGGGGACGGTTTAGCGTACAGGTTAGGTTACGACAACGGTTTAGGGTGAGCGTACGTGTTAAGGTACGTGTTAGTGTTAGTGTACGGGTTAGGATTAGGGGACGGGTGAGGGTAAGGCTTCGGGTAAGTGTTAGGGTTAGGGTTAGGGTTAGGGTTAGGGTTAGGGGACGGGGACGGTTTAGGGTACAGTTTAGGGTACGACAATGGTTTAGGGTGAGCCTACGTGATAGGGTACGGGTTAGTGTTAGCGTACGGGTTAGGATTAGGGGACGGGTGAGGGTAAGGCTTCGGGTAAGGGTTAGGGTTAGGCTTAGTGTTAGGGTTAGGGTTAGGGTTAGGGGACGGGGACGGTTTAGGGTACAGGTTAGGGTACGACAACGGTTTAGGGTGAGCGTACGTGTTAGGGTACGGGTTAGTGTTAGCGTACGGGTTAGGATTAGGGGACGGGTGAGGGTAAGGCTTCGGGTAAGGGTTAGGGTTAGGGTTAGGGTTAGGGTTCGGGGACGGGGACGTTTTAGGGTACAGGTTAGCGTACGACAACGGTTTAGGGTGAGCGTACGTGTTAGGGTACGGGTTAGTGTTAGCGTACGGGTTAGGATTAGGGGACGGGTGAGTGTAAGGCTTCCGGTAAGGGTTAGGGTTAGGGTTAGGGTTAGGGTTAGGGGACGGGGACGGTTTAGGGTACAGGTTAGGGTACGACAACGGTTTAGGGTGAGCGTACGTGTTAGGGTACGGGTTAGTGTTAGCGTACGGGTTAGGATTAGGGGACGGGTGAGTGTAAGGCTTCGGGTAAGGGTTAGGGTTAGGGTTAGGTTTAGGGTTAGGGGACGGGGACGGTTTAGGGTACAGGTTAGGGTACGACAACGGTTTAGGGTGAGCGTACGTGTTAGGGTACTGGTTAGTGTTAGCGTACGGGTTACGATTAGGGGACGGGTGAGGGTAAGGCTTCGGGTAAGGGTTAGGGTTAGGGTTAGGGTTAGGTTTAGGGGACGGGGACGGTTTAGGGTACAGGTTAGGGTACGACAACGGTTTAGGGGAGCGTACGTGTTAGGGTACGGGTTAGTTTTAGCGTACGGTTTAGGATTAGGGTACGGGTGAGGGTAAGGCTTCGGGTAAGGGTTAGGGTTAGTGTTAGGGTTAGGGTTAGGGTTAGGGGACAGGGACGGTTTAGGGTACAGGTTAGGGTACGACAACGGTTTAGGGTGAGCGTACGTGTTAGGGTACGGGTTAGTGTTAGCGTACGGGTTAGGATTAGGGGACGGGTGAGGGTAAGGCATCGGGTAAGGGTTAGGGTTAAGGTTAGGGTTAGGGTTTGGGGACGGGGACGGTTTAGGGTACAGTTTAGGGTACGACAACGGTTTAGGATGAGCATACGTGTTAGGGTACGGGTTAGTGTTAGCGTACGGGTTAGGATTAGGGGACGGGTGAGTGTAAGGCTTCGGGTAAGGGTTAGGGTTAGGTTTAGGGTTAGGGTTAGGGGACGGGGACGGGGACGGTTTAGGGTACAGGTTAGGGTACGTCAACGGTTTAGGGTGAGCGTACGTGTTAGGGTACGGGTTAGTGTTAGCGTACGGGTAAGGATTAGGGGACGGGTGAGGGTAAGGCTTCGGGATAGGGTTAGGGTTAGGGTTAGGGTTAGGGTTAGGGTTAGGGGACGGGCACGGGGACGGTTTAGGGTACAGGTTAGTGTACGACAACGGTTTAGGGTGAGCGTACGTGTTAGGGTACGTGTTAGTGTTAGCGTACGGTTTAGGATAAGGGACGGGTGAGGGTAAGGCTTCGGGTAAGGGTTAGGGTTAGGGTTAGGGTTACGGTTAGGGGACGGGGAAGGTTTAGGGTACAGGTTAGGGTACGACAACGATTTAGGGTGAGCGTACGTGTTAGGGTACGGGTTAGTGTTAGTGTACGGGTTAGGATTAGGGGACGGATGAGGGTAAGGCTTCGGGTAAGGGTTAGGGTTAGGGTTAGGGTTAGGGTTAGGGGACGGGCACGGGGACGGTTTAGGCTACAGGTTAGGGTACGACAACGGTTTATGGTGAGCGTACGTGTTAGGGTACGGGTTAGTGTTAGCGTACGGGTTAGGATTAGGGGACGGGTGAGGGTAAGGCTTCGGGTAAGGGTTAGGGTTAGGGTTAGGGTTAGGTTTAGGGGACGGGGACGGTTTAGGGTACAGGTTAGGGTACGACAACGGTTTAGGGGAGCGTACGTGTTAGGGTACGGGTTAGGTTTAGCGTACTGCTTAGGATTAGGGGACGGGTGAGGGTAAGGCTTCGGGTAAGGGTTAGGGTTAGGTTTAGGGTTAGGGTTAGGGTTAGGGGACAGGGACGATTTAGGGTACAGGTTAGGGTACGACAAAGGTTTAGGATGAGCGTACGTGTTAGGGTACGGGTTAGTGTTAGCGTACGGGTTAGGATTAGGGGACGGGTGAGGGTAAGGCATCGGGTAAGGGTTAGGGTTAGGGTTAGGGTTAGGGTTTGGGGACGGGGACGGTTTAGGGTACAGTTTACGGTACGACAACGGTTTAGGGTGAGCGTACGTGTTAGGGTACGGGTTAGTGTTAGCGTACGGGTTAGGATTAGGGGACGGGTGAGTGTAAGGCTTCCAGTAAGGGTTAGGGTTAGGGTTAGGGGACGGGGACGGTTTAGGGTACAGGTTAGGGTACGACAACGGTTTAGGGTGAGCGTACGTGTTAGGGTACAGGTTAGTGTTAGCGTACGGGTTAGGATTAGGGGACGGGTCAGGGTAAGGCTTCGGGTAAGGGTTGGGTTAGGGTTAGGGTTAGGGCTAGGGGACGGGGACGGTTTAGGGTACAGGTTAGGGTACGACAATGGTTTAGGATGAGCGTACGTGTTAGGGTACGGGTTAGTGTTAGCGTACGGGTTAGGATTAGGGGACGGGTGAGGGTAAGGCTTCGGTTAAGGGTTAGGGTTAGGGTTAGGGTTAGGGTTAGGGGAAGGGGACGGGGACGGTTTAGGGTACAGGTTAGGGTACGACAACGGTTTAGGGTGAGCGTACGTGTTAAGATACGGGTTAGTGTTACCGTACGGGTTAGTATTAGGGGACGGGTGAGGGTAAGGCTTCGGGTAAGGTTTAGGGTTAGGGTTGGGTTAAGTTTAGGGTTAGGGGACGGGGACTGTTTAGGGTACAGCTTAGGGTACGACAACGGTTTAGGGTGAGCGTACGTGTTAGGATACGGGTTAGTGTTAGCGTACGGGTTAGGATTAGGGGACGGGTGAGGGTAAGGCTTCGGGTAAGGGTTAGGGTTAGGGTTAGGGTTAGGGTTAGGGTTAGGGGACGGGGACGGTTTAGGGTACAGGTTAGGGTACGACAACGGTTTAGGGTGAGCGTACGTGTTAGGGTACTGGTTAGTGTTAGCGTACGGGTTAGGATTAGGGGACGGGTGAGGGTAAGGCTTCGGGTAAGGGTTAGGGTTAGGGTTAGGTTTAGGGTTAGGGTTAGGGTTTGGGGATGGGGACGGTTTAGGGTACAGGTTAGGTTACGACAACGGTTTAGGGGAGCATACGTGTTAGGGTACGGGTTAGTGTTAGCGTACGGGTTAGGATTAGGGGACGGGTGAGGGTAAGGCTTCGGGTAAGGGTTAGGGTTAGGGTTAGGGTTAGGGTTAGGGTTAGGGTTAGGGGACGGGGACTGTTTAGGGTGAAGGTTAGGGTACGACAACGGTTTAGGGTGAGCGTACGTGTTAGGGTACGGGTTAGTGTTAGCGTACGGGTTAGGATTAGAGGACGGGTGAGGGTAAGGCTTCGGGTAAGGGTTAGGGTTAGGGTTAGGGTTAGGGGACAGGGACGGGGACGGTTTCGGGTACAGGTTAGGGTACGTCAACGGTTTAGGGTGAGCGTACGTGTTAGGGTACGGTTTAGTGTTAGCGTACGGGTTAGGATTAGGGGACGGGTGAGGGTTAGGCTTCGGGTAAGGGTTAGGGTTAGTTTTAGGGTTAGGGTTAGGGTTAGGGGACGGGGACTGTTTAAGGTACAGGTTAGGGTACGACAACGGTTTAGGGTGAGTGTACGTTTTAGGGTATGGTTTAGTGTTAGCGCACGGGTTAGCATTATGGGACGGGTGAGTGTAAGGCTTCGGGTAAGGGTTACGGTTAGGGTTAGGCTTAGGGTTAGGGTTAGGGTTAGGGGACGGGGACGGTTTAGGGTACAGGTTAGGGTATGACAACGGTTTAGGGTGAGCGTACGTGTTAGGGTACGGGTTAGAGTTAGCGTACGGGTTAGGATTA
>NW_028322238.1:5972500-5975000 GCF_059928025.1 Delphinapterus leucas | reverse complement strand
TAGGGGACGGGTGAGGGTAAGGCTTCGGGTAAGTGTTAGGGTTAGGGTTAGGGTTAGGGTTAGGTTTAGGGGACGGGCATGGTTTAGGGTTCAGGTTAGGGTACGACAACGGTTTAGGGTGAGCGTACGTGTTAGGGTACGGGTTAGTGTTAGCGTACGGTTTAGGATTAGGGGACGGGTGAGGGTAAGGTTTAGGGTTAGGGTTAGGGGACGGGGACGGGAACGGTTTAGGGTACAGGTTAGGGTACGTCAACGGTTTAGGGTGAGCGTACGTGTTATGGTACGGGTTAGTGTTAGGGTACGGGTTAGGATTAAGTGACGGGTGAGGGTAAGGCTTCGGGTAAGGGTTAGGGTTAGGGTTAGGGTTAGGGTTAGGGTTAGGGGATGGGGACGGGTTAGGGTACAGGTTAGGGTACGACAACGGTTTAGGGGAGCGTACGTGTTAGGGTACGGGTTAGTGTTAGTGTACGGGTAAGGATTAGGGGACGGGTGAGTGTAAGGCTTCGGGTAAGGCTTCGGGTAAGGTTTAGGGTTAGGGTTAGGGTTAGGGTTAGGGGACGGGGACGGGGACGGTTTAGGGTACAGGTTAGGGTACGACAACGGTTTAGGGTGAGCGTACGTGTTAGGGTACGGGTTAGTGTAAGCGTACGGTTTAGGATTAGGGGACGGGTGAGGGTAAGGCTTCGGGTAAGGGTTAGGGTTAGGGTTAGGGTTAGGATTAGTGTTAGAGGACCGGGAAGGTTTAGGGTACAGGTTAGGGTACGACAAAGGTTTAGGGTGAGCGTACGTGTTAGGGTACGGGTTAGTGTTAGCGTACGGTTTAGGAATAGGGGACGGGTGAGGGTAAGGCTTCGGGTAAGGGTTAGGGTTAGGGTTCGGGGACGGGGACGTTTTAGGGTACAGATTAGCATACGACAACGGTTTAGGGTGAGCGTACGTGTTAGGGTACGGGTTAGTGTTAGCGTACGGGTTAGGATTAGGGGACGGGTGAGTGTAAGGCTTCCGGTAAGGGTTAGGGTTAGGGTTAGGGTTAGGGTTAGGGGACGGGGACGGTTTAGGGTACAGGTTAGGGTACGACAACGGTTTAGGGTGAGCGTACATGTTAGGGTACGGGTTAGTGTTAGCGTACGGGTTAGGATTAGGGGACGGGTGAGTGTAAGGCTTCGGGTAAGGGTTAGGGTTAGGGTTAGGGTTAGGGTTAGGGTTAGAGGATGGGGACGGTTTAGGGTGCAGCTTAGGGTACGACAACGGTTTAGGGTGAGCGTACGTGTTAGGGTACTGGTTAGTGTTAGCGTACGGATTAGGATTAGGGGACGGGTGAGGGTAAGGCTTCGGGTAAGTGTTAGTGTTAGGGTTAGGGTTAGGGTTAGGGTTTGGGGACGGGGACGGTTTAGGGTACAGGTTAGGGTACGACAACGATTTAGGGTGAGCGTACGTGTTAGGGTACGGGTTAGTGTTAGCGTACGGGTTAGGATTAGGGGACGGGTGAGGGTAAGGCTTCAGGTAAGGGTTAGGGTTAGGGTTGGGTTAGGGTTAGGGTTAGGGGACGGGCACGGTTTAGGGTTCAGGTTAGGGTACGACAACGGTTTTGGGTGAGCGTACGTGTTAGGTTACGGGTTAGTGTTAGCGTACGGGTTAGGATTATGGGACGGGTGAGGGTAAGGCTTCGGGTAAGGGTTAGGGTTAGGGTTAGTGTTAGGGGACGGGGACGGGGACGGTTTAGGGTACAGGTTAGGGTACGTCAACGGTTTAGGGTGAGCGTACGTATTAGGGTACGGGTTAGTGTTAGCGTACGGGTTAGGATTAGGGGACGGGTGAGGGTAAGGCTTCGGGTAAGGGTTAGGGTTAGGGTTAGGGTTAGGGTTAGGGTTAGGGGACGGGGACGGTTTAGGGTACAGGTTAGGGTACGACAACAGTTTAGGCTGAGCATACGTTTTACGGTACGGGTTAGTGTTAGCGTACGGGTTAGGATTATGGGAAGGGTGAGGGTAAGGCTTCGGGTAAGGTTTAGGGTTAGGGTTAGGGTTAGGGTTAGGGGACGGGGACGGGGACGGTTTAGGGTACAGGTTAGGGTACGACAACGGTTTAGGGTGAGCGTACGTGTTAGGGTACGTGTTAGTGTAAGCGTACGGTTTAGGATTAGGGGACGGGTGAGGGTAAGGCTTCGGGTAAGGGTTAGGGTTAGGGTTAGCGTTAGGGTTAGGGTTAGAGGACGGGGACGGTTTAGGGTACAGGTTAGGGTACGACAAAGGTTTAGGGTGAGCGTACGTGTTAGGGTACGGGTT
Organism: Delphinapterus leucas; assembly: GCF_059928025.1. Lineage (NCBI taxonomy): Eukaryota > Metazoa > Chordata > Mammalia > Artiodactyla > Monodontidae > Delphinapterus > Delphinapterus leucas. The sequence continues at coordinate 5,972,715 of NW_028322238.1, read as the reverse complement.
AGTGTTAGCGTACGGGATAGGATTAGGGGACGGGTGAGGGTAAGGCTTCCGGTAAGGGTTAGGGTTAGGGTTAGGTTTAGGGTTAGGGGACGGGCACGGGAACGGTTTAGGGTACAGGTTAGGGTACGACAACGGTTTAGGGTGAGCGTACGTGTTAGGGTACGGGTTAGTGTTAGCGTACGGGTTAGGATTAGGGGACGGGTGAGGGTAAGCCT
>NW_028322238.1:5960000-5965000 GCF_059928025.1 Delphinapterus leucas | reverse complement strand
TTAGGGTTAGGTTTAGGGTTAGGGGACGGGGACGGTTTAGGGTACAGGTTAGGGTACGACAACAGTTTAGGGTTAGCGTACATGTTAGGGTACGGGTTAGTGTTAGTGTACGGGTTAGGATTAGGGGACGGGTGAGTGTAAGGCTTCGGGTAAGGGTTAGGGTTAGGGTTAGGGTTAGGGTTAGGGTTAGAGGACGGGGACGGTTTAGGGTGCAGCTTAGGGTACGACAACGGTTTAGGGTGAGCGTACGTGTTAGGGTACTGGTTAGTGTTAGCGTACGGGTTAGGATTAGGGGACGGGTGAGGGTAAGGCTTCGGGTAAGTGTTAGGGTTAGGGTTAGGGTTAGGGTTAGGGTTTGGGGACGGGGACGGTTTAGGGTACAGGTTAGGTTACGACAACGGTTTAGGGTGAGCGTACGTGTTAGGGTACGTGTTAGTGTTAGCGTACGGGTTAGCATTAGGGGACGGGTGAGGGTAAGGCTTCGGGTAAGGGTTAGGGTTAGGGTTGGGTTAGGGTTAGGGTTAGGGGACGGGCATGGTTTAGGGTTCAGGTTAGGGTACGACAACGGTTTAGGGTGAGCGTACGTGTTAGGGTACGGGTTAGTGTTAGCGTACGGTTTAGGATTAGGGGACGGGTGAGGGTAAGGTTTAGGGTTAGGGTTAGGGGACGGGGAAGGGAACGGTTTAGGGTACAGGTTAGGGTACGTCAACGGTTTAGGGTGAGCGTACGTGTTATGGTACGGGTTAGTGTTAGGGTACGGGTTAGGATTAAGTGACGGGTGAGGGTAAGGCTTCGGGTAAGGGTTAGGGTTAGGGTTAGGGTTAGGGTTAGGGTTAGGGGATGGGGACGGGTTAGGGTACAGGTTAGGGTACGACAACGGTTTAGGGGAGCGTACGTTTTAGGGTACGGGTTAGTGTTAGCGTACGGGTTAGGATTAGGGGACGGGTGAGGGTAAGGCTTCGTGTAAGGGTTAGGGTTAGGGTTAGGGTTAGGGGACGGGGACGGTTTAGGGTACAGGTTAGGGTACGACAACGGTTTAGGGTGAGCGTACGTGTTAGGGTACGGGTTAGTGTTAGCGTACCGGTTAGGATTAGGGGACGGGTGAGTGTAAGGCTTCGGGTAAGGGTTAGGGTTAGGGTTAGGGTTAGGGTTAGGGTTAGAGGACGGGGACGGTTTAGGGTGCAGCTTAGGGTACGACAACGGTTTAGGGTGAGCGTACGTGTTAGGGTACTGGTTAGTGTTAGCGTACGGGTTAGGATTAGGGGACGGGTGAGGGTAAGGCTTCGGGTAAGTGTTAGGGTTAGGGTTAGGGTTAGGGTTAGGGTTTGGGGACGGGGACGGTTTAGGGTACAGGTTAGGTTACGACAACGGTTTAGGGTGAGCGTACGTGTTAGGGTACGGGTTAGTGTTAGCGTACGGGTTAGGATTAGGGGACGGGTTAGGGTAAGGCTTCGGGTAAGGGTTAGGGTTAGGGTTGGGTCAGGGTTAGGGTTAGGAGACGGGCATGGTTTAGGGTTCAGGTTAGGGTACGACAACGGTTTAGGGTGAGGGTACGTGTTAGGGTACGGGTTAGTGTTAGCGTACGGGTTAGGATTAGGGGATGGGTGAGGGTAAGGTTTAGGGTTAGGGTTAGGGGACGGGGACGGGAACGGTTTAGGGTACAGGTTAGGGTACGTCAACGGTTTAGGGTGAACGTACGTGTTATGGTCCGGGTTAGTGTTAGGGTACGGGTTAGGATTAGGGGACGGGTGAGGGTAAGGCTTCGGGTAAGGGTTAGGGTTAGGGTTAGGGTTAGGGTTAGGGGACGGGGACGGTTTAGGGTACAGGTTAGGGTACGACAACGGTTTAGGGTGAGCGTACGTGTTAGGGTACGGGTTAGTGTTAGCGTACGGGTTAGGATTAGGGGACGGGTGAGGGTAAGGCTTCGGGTAAGGGTTAGGGTTAGGTTTAGTGTTAGGGGACGGGGACGGGGACGGTTTAGGGTACAGGTTAGGGTACGTCAACGGTTTAGGGTGAGCGTACGTGTTAGGGTACGGGTTAGTGTTAGCGTACGGGTTAGGATTAGGGGACGGGTGAGGGTAAGGCTTCGGGTAAGGGTTAGGGTTAGGGTTAGGGTTAGGGTTAGGGTTAGGGGACGGGGACGGTTTAGGGTACAGGTTAGGGTACGACAACAGTTTAGGCTGAGCGTACGTTTTACGGTACGGGTTAGTGTTAGCGTACGGGTTAGGATTATGGGAAGGGTGAGGGTAAGGCTTCGGGTAAGGTTTAGGGTTAGGGTTAGGGTTAGGGGACGGGGACGGGGACGGGGGCGGTTTAGGGTACAGGTTAGGGTACGACAACGGTTTAGGGTGAGCGTACGTGTTAGGGTACGGGTTAGTGTAAGCGTACGGTTTAGGATTAGGGGACGTGTGAGGGTAAGGCTTCGGGTAAGGGTTAGGTTTAGGGTTAGGGTTAGGGTTAGTGTTAGAGGACCGGGAAGGTTTAGGGTACAGGTTAGGGTACGACAAAGGTTTATTGTGAGCGTACGTGTTAGGGTACGGGTTAGTGTTAGCGTACGGGTTAGGAATAGGGGACGGGTGAGGGTAAGGCTTCGGGTAAGAGTTAGGGTTAGGGTTAGGGTTAGGGTTCGGGGACGGGGACGTTTTAGGGTACAGGTTAGCGTACGACAACGGTTTAGGGTGAGCGTACGTGTTAGGGTACGGGTTAGTGTTAGCGTACGGGTTAGGATTAGGGGACGGGTGAGTGTAAGGCTTCCGGTAAGGGTTAGGGTTAGGGTTAGGGTTAGGGTTAGGGGACGGGGACGGTTTAGGGTACAGGTTAGGGTACGACAACGGTTTAGGGTGAGCATACGTGTTAGGGTACGGTTTAGTGTTAGCGTACAGGTTAGGATTAGGGGACGGGTGAGGGTAAGGCTTCGGGTAAGGGTTAGGGTTAGGGTTAGGGTTAGGGTTAGGGTTAGGGGATGGGGACGGGTTAGGGTACAGGTTAGGGTACGACAACGGTTTAGGGGAGCGTACGTGTTAGGGTACGGGTTAGTGTTAGCCTACGGGTTAGGATTAGGGGACGGGTGAGGGTAAGGCTTCGGGTAAGGGTTAGGGTTAGGGTTAGGGTTAGGGTTAGGGGACGGGGACGGATTACGGTACAGGTTAGGGTACGACAACGGTTTAGGGTGAGCGTACGTGTTAGGTTACGGGTTAGTGTTAGCGTACGGGTTAGGATTAGGGGACGGGTGAGGGTAAGGCTTCGGGTAAGGGTTAGGGTTAGGGTTAGTGTTAGGGGACGGGGACGGCGACGGTTTAGGGTACAGGTTAGGGTACGTCAACGGTTTAGGGTGAGCGTACGTGTTAGGGTACGGGTTAGTGTTAGCGTACGGGTTAGGATTAGGGGACGGGTGAGGGTAAGGCTTCGGGTAAAGGTTAGGGTTAGGGTTAGGGTTAGGGTTAGGGTTAGGGGACAGGGACGGTTTAGGGTACAGGTTAGGGTACGACAACTGTTTAGGCTGAGCGTACGTTTTACGGTACGGTTTAGTGTTAGCGTACGGGTTAGGATTATGGGAAGGGTGAGGGTAAGGCTTCAGGTAAGGTTTAGGGTTAGGGTTAGGGTTAGGGTTAGGGGACGGGGACGGGGACAGTTTAGGGTACAGGTTAGGGTACGACAACGGTTTAGGGTGAGCGTACGTGTTAGGGTACGTGTTAGTGTAAGCGTACGGTTTAGGATTAGAGGACGGGTGAGGGTAAGGCTTCGGGAAAGGGTTAGGGTTAGGGTTAGGGTTAGAGGACGGGGACGGTTTAGGGTACAGGTTAGGGTACGACAAAGGTTTAGGGTGAGCGTACGTGTTAGGGTACGGGTTAGTGTTAGCGTACGGGATAGGATTAGGGGACGGGTGAGGGTAAGGCTTCCGGTAAGGGTTAGGGTTAGGGTTAGGTTTAGGGTTAGGGGACGGGCACGGGAACGGTTTAGGGTACAGGTTAGGGTACGACAACGGTTTAGGGTGAGCGTACGTGTTAGGGTACGGGTTAGTGTTAGCGTACGGGTTAGGATTAGGGGACGGGTGAGGGTAAGGCTTCGGGTAAGGGTTAGGGTTAGGGTTAGGGTTAGGGTTAGGGTTAGGGTTAGGGGACGGGGATGGTTTAGGGTACAGGTTAGGGTACGACAACGGTTTAGGGTGAGCGTACGTGTTAGGGTACGGGTTTTTGTTAGCATACGGGTTAGGATTAGGGGACGGGTGAGGGTAAGGCTTCGGGTAAGGGTTAGGGTTAGGGTTAGGGTTAGGGTTAGGGTTAGGGTTAGGGTTAGGGTTAGGGTTAGGGACGGGGACGGTTTAGGGTACAGGTTAGGGTACGACAACGGTTTAGGGTGAGCGTACGTGTTAGGGTACGGGTTAGTGTTAGCGTACGGGTTAGGATTAGGGGACGGGTGAGGGTAAGGCTTCGGGTAAGGGTTAGGGTTAGGGTTAGGGTTAGGGTTAGGGTTTGGGGACGGGGACGAGGATGGTTTAGGGTACAGGTTAGGGTACGACAACGGTTTAGGGTGAGCGTATGTTTTAGGGTACGGGTTAGTGTTAGCGTACGGGTTAGGATTATGGGACGGGTGAGGGTAAGGCTTCGGGTAAGGGTTAGGGTTAGGGTTAGGGTTAGGGTTAGGGGACGGGGACGGTTTAGGGTACAGGTTAGGGTACGACAACGGTTTAGGGTGAGCGTACGTGTTAGGGTACGGGTTAGTGTTAGTGTACGGGTAAGGATTAGGGGACGGGTGAGTGTAAGGCTTCGGGTAAGGGTTAGGGTTAGGGTTAGGGTTAGGGTTAGGGTTAGGGGGCGGGGACGGTTTAGGGTACAGTTTAGGGTACATCAACGGTTTAGGGTGAGCGTACGTGTTAGGGTACGGGTTAGTGTTAGCGTACGGGTTAGGATTAGGGGACGGGTGAGGGTAAGGCTTCGGGGAAGGGTTAGGGTTAGGGTTAGGGTTAGGGTTAGGGTTAGGGGACGGGGACGGTTTAGGGT
>NW_028322238.1:5937500-5957500 GCF_059928025.1 Delphinapterus leucas | reverse complement strand
CGTCAACGGTTTAGGTTGAGGGTACGTGTTTGGGTACGGGTTTGTGTTAGCTTACGGGTTAGGATTAGGGGACGGGTGAGGGTAAGGCTTCGGATAAGGGATAGGGTTAGGGTTAGGGTTAGGGTTAGGGGACGGGGACGGTTTAGGGTACCGGTTAGGGTACGACAACTGTTTAGGTTGAGCGTACGTGTTAGGGTACTGGTTAGTGTTAGCGTACGGGTTAGGATTAGTGGACGGGTGAGGGTAAGGCTTCGGGTAAGGGTTAGGGTTAGGTTTAGGGTTAGGGTTAGGGGACGGGGAAGGTTTAGGGTACAGGTTATGGTACGACAACGATTTAGGGTTAGCGTACGTGTTAGGGTACGGGTTAGTGTTAGTGTACGGGTTAGGATTAGGGGACGGGTGAGGGTAAGGCTTCGGGTAAGGGTTAGGGTTAGGGTTAGGGTTAGGGTTAGGGGACGGGGACGGGGACGGTTTAGGTTACAGGCTAGGGTACGACAACGGTTTAGGGTGAGCGTACGTGTTAGGGTACGGGTTAGTGTTAGCGTACGGGTAAGGATTAGGGGACGGGTGAGTGTAAAGCTTCGGGTAAGGGTTAGGGTTAGGGTTAGGGTTAGGGTTAGGGTTAGGGGACGGGGACGGTTTAGGGTACAAGTTAGGGTACGACAACGGTTTAGGGTGAGCGTACGTGTTAGGGTACAGGTTAGTGATAGCGTACGGGTTAGAATTAGGGGACGGGTGAGGGTAAGGCTTCGGGATAGGGTTAGGTTTAGGGTTAGGGTTAGGGTTAGGGTTAGGGGACGGGCACGGGGACGGTTTAGGGTACAGGTTAGTGTACGACAACGGTTTAGGGTGAGCGTACCTGTTAGGGTACGGGTTAGTGTTAGCGTACGGGTTAGGATTAGGGGACGGGTGAGGGTAAGGCTTCGGGTAAGGGTTAGGGTTAGGGTTAGGGTTACGGTTAGGGGACGGGGAAGGTTTAGGGTACAGGTTAGGGTACGACAACGATTTAGGGTGAGCGTAGGTGTTAGGGTACGGGTTAGTGTTAGTGTACGGGTTAGGATTAGGAGACGGGTGAGGGTAAGACTTTGGGTAAGGGTTAGGGTTATGGTTAGGGTTAGTGGACGGGCACGGGGACGGTTTAGGGTACAGGTTAGGGTACGACAACGGTTTATGTTGAGCGTACGTGTTAGGGTACGGGTTAGTGTTAGCGTACGGGTTACGATTAGGGGACGGGTGAGGGTAAGGCTTCGGGTAAGGGTTAGGGTTAGGGTTAGGGTTAGGTTTAGGGGACGGGGACGGTTTAGGGTACAGGTTAGGGTACGACAACGGTTTAGGGGAGCGTACGTGTTAGGGTACGGGTTAGTTTTAGCGTACGGTTTAGGATTAGGGGACGGGTGAGGGTAAGGCTTCGGGTAAGGGTTAGGGTTAGTGTTAGGGTTAGGGTTAGGGTTAGGGGACAGGGACGGTTTAGGATACAGGTTAGCGTACGACAACGGTTTAGGGTGAGCGTACGTGTTAGGGTACGGGTTAGTGTTAGCGTACGTGTTAGGATTAGGGGACGGGTGAGGGTAAGGCATCGGGTAAGGGTTAGGGTTAAGGTTAGGGTTAGGGTTTGGGGACGGGGACGGTTTAGGGTACAGTTTAGGGTACGACAACGGTTTAGGGTGAGCATACGTGTTAGGGTACGGGTTAGTGTTAGCGTACGGGTTAGGATTAGGGGACGGGTGAGGGTAAGGCTTCGGGTAAGTGTTAGGGTTAGGTTTAGGGTTAGGGTTAGGGGACGGGGACGGGGACGGTTTAGGGTACAGGTTAGGGTACGTCAACGGTTTAGGGTGAGCGTACGTGTTAGGTTACGGGTTAGTGTTAGCGTACGGGTAAGGATTAGGGGACGGGTGAGGGTAGGGCTTCGGGATAGGGTTAGGGTTAGGGTTAGGGTTAGGGTTAGGGTTAGGGGACGGGCACGGGGACGGTTTAGGGTACAGGTTAGGGTACGACAACGATTTAGGGTGAGCGTACGTGTTAGGGTACGGGTTAGTGTTAGTGTACGGGTTAGGATTAGGGGACGGATGAGGGTAAGGCTTCGGGTAAGGGTTAGGGTTAGGGTTAGGGTTAGGGTTAGGGGACGGGCATGGGGACGGTTTAGGCTACAGGTTAGGGTACGACAACGGTTTATGGTGAGCGTACGTGTTAGGGTACGGGTTAGTTTTAGCGTACGGGTTAGGATTAGGGGACGGGTGAGGGTAAGGCTTCGGGTAAGGGTTAGGGTTAGGGTTAGGGTTAGGGTTAGGGTTAGGGGACAGGGACGGTTTAGGGTACAGGTTAGGGTACGACAAAAGTTTAGGATGAGCGTACGTGTTAGGGTACGGGTTAGTGTTAGCGTACGGGTTAGGATTAGGGGACGGGTGAGGGTAAGGCATCGGGTAAGGGTTAGGGTTAGGGTTAGGGTTTGGGGACGGGGACGGTTTAGGGTACAGTTTACGGTACGACAACGGTTTAGGGTGAGCGTACCTGTTAGGGTATGGGTTAGTGTTAGCGTACGGTTTAGAATTAGGGGACGGGTGAGTGTAAGGCTTCCAGTAAGGGTTAGGGTTAGGGTTAGGGGACGGGGACGGTTTAGGGTACAGGTTAGGGTACGACAACGGTTTAGGGTGAGCGTACGTGTTATTGTACAGGTTAGTGTTAGCGTACGGGTTAGGATTAGGGGACGGGTCAGGGTAAGGCTTCGGGTAAGGGTTGGGTTAGGGTTAGGGTTAGGGCTAGGGGACGGGGACGGTTTAGGGTACAGGTTAGGGTACGACAATGGTTTAGGATGAGCGTACGTGTTAGGGTACGGGTTAGTGTTAGCGTACGGGTTAGGATTAGGGGACGGGTGAGGGTAAGGCTTCGGGTAAGGGTTAGGGTTAGGGTTAGGGTTAGGGTTAGGGGAAGGGGACGGGGACGGTTTAGGGTACAGGTTAGGGTACGACAACGGTTTAGGGTGAGCGTACGTGTTAAGATACGGGTTAGTGTTACCGTACGGGTTAGTATTAGGGGACGGGTGAGGGTAAGGCTTCGGGTAAGGGTTAGGGTTAGGGTTGGGTTAAGTTTAGGGTTAGGGGACGGGGACTGTTTAGGGTACAGCTTAGGATACGACAACGGTTTAGGGTGAGTGTACGTGTTAGGATACGGGTTAGTGTTAGCGTACGGGTTAGGATTAGGGGACGGGTGAGGGTAAGGCTTCGGGTAAGGGTTAGGGTTAGGGTTAGGGTTAGGGTTAGGGTTAGGGGACGGGGACGGTTTAGGGTACAGGTTAGGGTACGACAACGGTTTAGGGTGAGCGTACGTGTTAGGGTACTGGTTAGTGTTAGCGTACGGGTTAGGATTAGGGGACGGGTGAGGGTAAGGCTTCGGGTAAGGGTTAGGGTTAGGGTTAGGTTTAGGGTTAGGGTTAGGGTTTGGGGATGGGGACGGTTTAGGGTACAGGTTAGGTTACGACAACGGTTTAGGGGAGCATACGTGTTAGGGTACGGGTTAGTGTTAGCGTACGGGTTAGGATTAGGGGACGGGTTAGGGTAAGGCTTCGGGTAAGGGTTAGGGTTAGGGTTAGGGTTAGGGTTAGGGTTAGGGTTAGGGGACGGGGACTGTTTAGGGTACAGGTTAGGGTACGACAACGGTTTAGGGTGAGCGTACGTGTTAGGGTACGGGTTAGTGTTAGCGTACGGGTTAGGATTAGAGGACGGGTGAGGGTAAGGCTTCGGGTAAGGGTTAGGGTTAGGGTTAGGGTTAGGGGACGGGGACGGGGACGGTTTCGGGTACAGGTTATGGTACGTCAACGGTTTAGGGTGAGCGTACGTGTTAGGGTACGGTTTAGTGTTAGCGTACGGGTTAGGATTAGGGGACGGGTGAGGGTAAGGCTTCGGGTAAGGGTTAGGGTTAGTTTTAGGGTTAGGGTTAGGGGACGGGGACTGTTTAGGGTACAGGTTAGGGTACGACAACGGTTTAGGGTGAGTGTACGTTTTAGGGTATGGTTTAGTGTTAGCGCACGGGTTAGGATTATGGGACGGGTGAGGGTAAGGCTTCGGGTAAGGGTTACGGTTAGGGTTAGGCTTAGGGTTAGGGTTAGGGTTAGGGGACGGGGACGGTTTAGGGTACAGGTTAGGGTATGACAACGGTTTAGGGTGAGCGTGCGTGTTAGGGTACGGGTTAGAGTTAGCGTACGGGTTAGGATTAGGGAACGGGTGAGGGTAAGGCTTCGGGTAAGGGTTAGGGTTAGGGTTAGGGTTAGAGGACGGGGACGGTTTAGGGTACAGGTTAGGGTACGACAACGGTTTAGGGTGAGCGTACGTGTTAGGGTACGGGTTAGTGTTAGCGTACGGGATAGGATTAGGGGACGGGTGAGGGTAAGGCTTCGAGTAAGGGTTAGTGTTAGGGTTCGGTTTAGGGTTAGGGGACGGGCACGGGGACGGTTTAGGGTACAGGTTAGGGTACGACAACGGTTTAGGGTGAGCGCACGTGTTAGGGTACGGGTTAGTGTTAGCGTACGGGTTAGGATTAGGGGACGGGTGAGGGTAAGGCTTCGGGTAAGGATTAGGGTTAGGGTTAGGGTTAGGGTTAGGGTTAGGGTTAGGGTTAGGGGACCGGGACGGTTTAAGCTACAGGTTAGGGTACGACAACGGTTTAGGGTGAGCGTACGTGTTAGAGTACGGGTTAGGATTAGGGGACGGGAGAGGGTAAGGCTTCGGGTAAGGGTTAGGGTTAGGTTTAGGTTTAGGCTTAGGGGACGGGGACGGGGACTGTTTAGGGTACAGGTTAGGGTACGACAACGGTTTAGGGTGAGCGTACGTGTTAGGGTACGGGTCAGTGTTAGCGTACGGGTTAGGATTAGGGGACGGGTGAGGGTAAGGCTTCGGGTAAGGGTTAGGGTTAGGGTTAGGTTTAGGGTTAGGGTTAGGGGACGGGGACGGTTTAGGGTACAGCTTAGGGTACGACAACGGTTTAGGGTGAGCGTACGTTTTAGGGTACGGTTTAGTGTTAGCGTACGGGTTAGGATTAAAGGACGGTTGAGGGTAAGGCTTAGTGTAAGGGTTAGGGTTAGGGTTAGGGTTAGGGTTAGGGTTAGGGGACGGGGACGGTTTAGGGTACAGGTTAGGGTACGACAACGGTTTAGGGTGAGCGTACGTGTTAGGGTATGGGTTAGTGTTAGTGTACGGGTAAGGATTAGGGGACGGGTGAGTGTAAGGCTTCGGGTAAGGGTTAGGGTTAGGGTTAGGGTTAGGGTTAGGGTTAGGTTTAGGGGACGGGGACGGTTTTGGGTACAGGTTAGGGTACGACAACGGTTTAGTGGAGCGTACGTGTTAGTGTACGGGTTAGTGTTAGCGTACGGGTTAGGATTAGGGGACGGGTGAGGTTAAGGCTTCGGGTAAGGGTTAGGGTTAGGGTTAGGGTTAGTGTTAGGGGACGGGGACGGTTTAGGGTACAGGTTAGGGTACGACAACGGTTTAGGTTGAGCGTACCTGTTAGGGTACGGGTTAGTTTTAGCGTACGGGTTAGGATTAGGGGACGAGTGAGGGTAAGGTTTCAGGTAAGGGTTCGGGTTAGGGTTAGGGTTAGGGTTAGGGTTAGGCGACGGGGACGGTTTAGCGTACAGGTTAGGGTACGACAACGGTTTAGGGTGAGCGTACGTGTTAAGGTACGTGTTAGTGTTAGTGTACGGTTTAGGATTAGGGGACGGGTGAGGGTAAGGCTTCGGGTAAGGGTTAGGGTTAGGGTTAGGGTTAGGGTTAGGGTTAGGGTTAGGGGACGGGGACGGTTTAGGGTACAGTTTAGGGTACGACAATGGTTTAGGGTGAGCCTTCGTGATAGGGTACGGGTTAGTGTTAGCGTACGGGTTAGGATTAGGGGACGGGTGAGGGTAAGGCTTCGGGTAAGGGTTAGGGTTAGGCTTAGGGTTAGGGTTAGGGTTAGGGTTAGGGGACGGGGACGGTTTAGGGTACAGGTTAGGGTAAGACAACGGTTTAGGGTGAGCGTATGTGTTAGGGTACGGGTTAGTGTTAGCGTACGGGTTAGGATTAGGGGAAGGGTGAGGGTAAGGCTTCCGGTAAGGGTTAGGGTTAGGGTTAGGGTTAGGGTTAGGGGACGGGGAAGGTTTAGGGTACAGGTTAGGGTACGACAACGATTTAGGGTGAGCGTAGGTGTTAGGGTACGGGTTAGTGTTAGCGTACGGGTTAGGATTAGGGGACGGGTGAGGGTAAGGCTTTGGGTAAGGGTTAGGGTTATGGTTAGGGTTAGTGGACGGGCACGGGGACGGTTTAGGGTACAGGTTAGGGTACGACAACGGTTTATGTTGAGCGTACGTGTTAGGGTACGGGTTAGTGTTAGCGTACGGGTTACGATTAGGGGACGGGTGAGGGTAAGGCTTCGGGTAAGGGTTAGGGTTAGGGTTAGGGTTAGGTTTAGGGGACGGGGACGGTTTAGGGTACAGGTTAGGGTACGACAACGGTTTAGGGGAGCGTACGTGTTAGGGTACGGGTTAGTTTTAGCGTACGGTTTAGGATTAGGGGACGGGTGAGGGTAAGGCTTCGGGTAAGGGTTAGGGTTAGTGTTAGGGTTAGGGTTAGGGTTAGGGGACAGGGACGGTTTAGGGTACAGGTTAGGGTACGACAACGGTTTAGGGTGAGCGTACGTGTTAGGGTACGGGTTAGTGTTAGCGTACGGGTTAGGATTAGGGGACGGGTGAGGGTAAGGCTTCGGGTAAGGGTTAGGGTTAAGGTTAGGGTTAGGGTTTGGGGACGGGGACGGTTTAGGGTACAGTTTAGGGTACGACAACGGTTTAGGGTGAGCATACGTGTTAGGGTACGGGTTAGTGTTAGCGTACGGGTTAGGATTAGGGGACGGGTGAGGGTAAGGCTTCGGGTAAGGGTTAGGGTTAGGGTTGGGTTAAGTTTAGGGTTAGGGGACGGGGACTGTTTAGGGTACAGCTTAGGATACGACAACGGTTTAGGGTGAGCGTACGTGTTAGGATACGGGTTAGTGTTAGCGTACGGGTTAGGATTAGGGGACGGGTGAGGGTAAGGCTTCGGGTAAGGGTTAGGGTTAGGGTTAGGGTTAGGGTTAGGGTTAGGGGACGGGGACGGTTTAGGGTACAGGTTAGGGTACGACAACGGTTTAGGGTGAGCGTACGTGTTAGGGTACTGGTTAGTGTTAGCGTACGGGTTAGGATTAGGGGACGGGTGAGGGTAAGGCTTCGGGTAAGGGTTAGGGTTAGGGTTAGGTTTAGGGTTAGGGTTAGGGTTTGGGGATGGGGACGGTTTAGGGTACAGGTTAGGTTACGACAACGGTTTAGGGGAGCATACGTGTTAGGGTACGGGTTAGTGTTAGCGTACGGGTTAGGATTAGGGGACGGGTTAGGGTAAGGCTTCGGGTAAGGGTTAGGGTTAGGGTTAGGGTTAGGGTTAGGGTTAGGGTTAGGGGACGGGGACTGTTTAGGGTACAGGTTAGGGTACGACAACGGTTTAGGGTGAGCGTACGTGTTAGGGTACGGGTTAGTGTTAGCGTACGGGTTAGGATTAGAGGACGGGTGAGGGTAAGGCTTCGGGTAAGGGTTAGGGTTAGGGTTAGGGTTAGGGGACGGGGACGGGGACGGTTTCGGGTACAGGTTATGGTACGTCAACGGTTTAGGGTGAGCGTACGTGTTAGGGTACGGTTTAGTGTTAGCGTACGGGTTAGGATTAGGGGACGGGTGAGGGTAAGGCTTCGGGTAAGGGTTAGGGTTAGGGTTAGGGTTAGGGTTAGGGTTAGGGGACGGGGACGGTTTAGGGTACAGGTTAGGGTACGACAACGGTTTAGGGTGAGCGTACGTGTTAGGGTACTGGTTAGTGTTAGCGTACGGGTTAGGATTAGGGGACGGGTGAGGGTAAGGCTTCGGGTAAGGGTTAGGGTTAGGGTTAGGTTTAGGGTTAGGGTTAGGGTTTGGGGATGGGGACGGTTTAGGGTACAGGTTAGGTTACGACAACGGTTTAGGGGAGCATACGTGTTAGGGTACGGGTTAGTGTTAGCGTACGGGTTAGGATTAGGGGACGGGTTAGGGTAAGGCTTCGGGTAAGGGTTAGGGTTAGGGTTAGGGTTAGGGTTAGGGTTAGGGTTAGGGGACGGGGACTGTTTAGGGTACAGGTTAGGGTACGACAACGGTTTAGGGTGAGCGTACGTGTTAGGGTACGGGTTAGTGTTAGCGTACGGGTTAGGATTAGAGGACGGGTGAGGGTAAGGCTTCGGGTAAGGGTTAGGGTTAGGGTTAGGGTTAGGGGACGGGGACGGGGACGGTTTCGGGTACAGGTTATGGTACGTCAACGGTTTAGGGTGAGCGTACGTGTTAGGGTACGGTTTAGTGTTAGCGTACGGGTTAGGATTAGGGGACGGGTGAGGGTAAGGCTTCGGGTAAGGGTTAGGGTTAGTTTTAGGGTTAGGGTTAGGGGACGGGGACTGTTTAGGGTACAGGTTAGGGTACGACAACGGTTTAGGGTGAGTGTACGTTTTAGGGTATGGTTTAGTGTTAGCGCACGGGTTAGGATTATGGGACGGGTGAGGGTAAGGCTTCGGGTAAGGGTTACGGTTAGGGTTAGGCTTAGGGTTAGGGTTAGGGTTAGGGGACGGGGACGGTTTAGGGTACAGGTTAGGGTATGACAACGGTTTAGGGTGAGCGTACGTGTTAGGGTACGGGTTAGAGTTAGCGTACGGGTTAGGATTAGGGAACGGGTGAGGGTAAGGCTTCGGTTAAGGGTTAGGGTTAGGGTTAGGGTTAGAGGACGGGGACGGTTTAGGGTACAGGTTAGGGTACGACAACGGTTTAGGGTGAGCGTACGTGTTAGGGTACGGGTTAGTGTTAGCGTACGGGATAGGATTAGGGGACGGGTGAGGGTAAGGCTTCGAGTAAGGGTTAGTGTTAGGGTTCGGTTTAGGGTTAGGGGACGGGCACGGGGACGGTTTAGGGTACAGGTTAGGGTACGACAACGGTTTAGGGTGAGCGCACGTGTTAGGGTACGGGTTAGTGTTAGCGTACGGGTTAGGATTAGGGGACGGGTGAGGGTAAGGCTTCGGGTAAGGATTAGGGTTAGGGTTAGGGTTAGGGTTAGGGTTAGGGTTAGGGTTAGGGGACCGGGACGGTTTAGGGTACAGGTTAGGGTACGACAACGGTTTAGGGTGAGCGTACGTGTTAGAGTACGGGTTAGGATTAGGGGACGGGAGAGGGTAAGGCTTCGGGTAAGTGTTAGGGTTAGGTTTAGGTTTAGGCTTAGGGGACGGGGACGGGGACTGTTTAGGGTACAGGTTAGGGTACGACAACGGTTTAGGGTGAGCGTACGTGTTAGGGTACGGGTCAGTGTTAGCGTACGGGTTAGGATTAGGGGACGGGTGAGGGTAAGGCTTCGGGTAAGGGTTAGGGTTAGGGTTAGGTTTAGGGTTAGGGTTAGGGGACGGGGACGGTTTAGGGTACAGCTTAGGGTACGACAACGGTTTAGGGTGAGCGTACGTTTTAGGGTACGGTTTAGTGTTAGCGTACGGGTTAGGATTAAAGGACGGTTGAGGGTAAGGCTTCGTGTAAGGGTTAGGGTTAGGGTTAGGGTTAGGGTTAGGGTTAGGGGACGGGGACGGTTTAGGGTACAGGTTAGGGTACGACAACGGTTTAGGGTGAGCGTACGTGTTAGGGTACGGGTTAGTGTTAGTGTACGGGTAAGGATTAGGGGACGGGTGAGTGTAAGGCTTCGGGTAAGGGTTAGGGTTAGGGTTAGGGTTAGGGTTAGGGTTAGGTTTAGGGGACGGGGACGGTTTTGGGTACAGGTTAGGGTACGACAACGGTTTAGTGGACCGTACGTGTTAGGGTACGGGTTAGTGTTAGCGTACGGGTTAGGATTAGGGGACGGGTGAGGTTAAGGCTTCGGGTAAGGGTTAGGGTTAGGGTTAGGGTTAGTGTTAGGGGACGGGGACGGTTTAGGGTACAGGTTAGGGTACGACAACGGTTTAGGGTGAGCGTACGTGTTAGGGTACGGGTTAGTGTTAGTGTACGGGTAAGGATTAGGGGACGGGTGAGTGTAAGGCTTCGGGTAAGGGTTAGGGTTAGGGTTAGGGTTAGGGTTAGGGTTAGGGTTAGGTGACGGGGACGGTTTAGGGTACAGGTTAGGGTACATCAACGGTTTAGGGTGAGCGTACGTGTTAGGGTACGGGTTAGTGTTAGCGTACGGGTTAGGATTAGGGGACGGGTGAGGGTAAGGCTTCGGGTAAGGGTTAGGGTTAGGGTTAGGGTTAGGGTTAGGGGACGGGGACGGTTTAGGGTACAGGTTAGCGTACGACAACAGTTTAGGCTGAGCGTACGTTTTACGGTATTGGTTAGTGTTAGCGTACGGGTTAGTATTATGGGACGGGTGAGGGTAAGGCTTCGGGTAAGGGTTAGGGTTAGGGTTAGGGTTAGGGTTAGGGGACGGGGACGGTTTAGGGTACAGGTTAGTGTACGACAACGGTTTAGGGTGAGCGTACGTGTTAGGGTACGGGTTAATGTTAGCGTACGGTTTAGGATTAGGGGACGTGTGAGGGTAAGGCTTCGGGTAAGGGTTAGGGTTAGGGTTAGGGTTAGGGTTAGGGTTAGAGGACGGGGACGGTTTAGGGTACAGGTTAGGGTACGACAAAGGTTTAGGGTGAGCGTACGTGTTAGGGTACGGTTTAGTGTTAGCGTACGGGATAGGAATAGGGGACGGGTGAGGGTAAGGCTTCGGGTAAGGGTTAGGGTTAGGGTTAGGTTTAGGGTTAGGGGACGGGCACGGGGACAGTTTAGGGTACAGGTTAGGGTACGACAACGGTTTAGGGTGAGCGTACGTGTTAGGGTACGGGTTAGTGTTAGCGTACGGGTTAGGATTAGGGGACGGGTGAGGGTAAGGCTTCAGGTAAGGGTTAGGGTTAGGGTTAGGGTTAGGGTTAGGGTTAGGGGACGGGGACGGTTTAGGGTACAGGTAAGAGTACGACAACGGTTTAGGGTGAGCGTACGTGTTAGGGTACGGGTTATTGTTAGCGTACGGGTTAGGATTAGGGGACGGGTGAGGGTAAGGCTTCGGGTAAGGGTTAGGGTTAGGGTTAGGGTTGGGTTAGGGTTAGGGGATGGGGACGGTTTAGGGTACAGTTTAGGGTACGACAACGGTTTAGGGTGAGCGTAAGTGTTAGGGTACGGTTTAGTGTTAGCGTACGGTTTAGGATTAGGGGACGGGTGAGGGTAAGGCTTCGGGTAAGGGTTAGGGTTAGGGTTAGGGTTAGGGTTAGGGGACGGGCACGGGGACGGTTTAGGGTACAGGTTAGGGTACGACAACGGTTTATGGTGAGCGTACGTGTTAGGGTACGGGTTAGTGTTAGCGTACGGGTTAGGATTAGGGGACGGGTGAGGGTAAGGCTTCGGGTAAGGGTTAGGGTTAGGGTTAGAGTTAGGTTTAGGGGACGGGGACGGTTTTGGGTACAGGTTAGGGTACGACAACGGTTTAGTGGAGCGTACGTGTTAGGGTACGGGTTAGTGTTAGCGTACGGGTTAGGATTAGGGGACGGGTGAGGTTAAGGCTTCGGGTAAGGGTTAGGGTTAGGGTTAGGGTTAGTGTTAGGGGACGGGGACGGTTTAGGGTACAGGTTAGGGTACGACAACGGTTTAGGTTGAGCGTACCTGTTAGGGTACGGGTTAGTTTTAGCGTACGGGTTAGGATTAGGGGACGGGTAAGGGTAAGGTTTCAGGTAAGGGTTCGGGTTAGGGTTAGGGTTAGGGTTAGGGTTAGGCGACGGGGACGGTTTAGCGTACAGGTTAGGGTACGACAACGGTTTAGGGTGAGCGTACGTGTTAAGGTACGTGTTAGTGTTAGTGTACGGGTTAGGATTAGGGGACGGGTGAGGGTAAGGCTTCGGGTAAGGGTTAGGGTTAGGGTTATGGTTAGGGTTAGGGTTAGGGTTAGGGGACGCGGACGGTTTAGGGTACAGTTTAGGGTACGACAATGGTTTAGGGTGAGCCTTCGTGATAGGGTACGGGTTAGTGTTAGCGTACGGGTTAGGATTACGGGACGGGTGAGGGTAAGGCTTCGGGTAAGGGTTAGGGTTAGGCTTAGGGTTAGGGTTAGGGTTAGGGTTAGGGTTAGGGGACGGGGACGGTTTAGGGTACAAGTTAGGGTACGACAACGGTTTAGGGTGAGCGTACGTGTTAGGGTACAGGTTAGTGATAGCGTACGGGTTAGAATTAGGGGACGGGTGAGGGTAAGGCTTCGGGATAGGGTTAGGTTTAGGGTTAGGGTTAGGGTTAGGGTTAGGGGACGGGCACGGGGACGGTTTAGGGTACAGGTTAGTGTACGACAACGGTTTAGGGTGAGCGTACCTGTTAGGGTACGGGTTAGTGTTAGCGTACGGGTTAGGATTAGGGGACGGGTGAGGGTAAGGCTTCGGGTAAGGGTTAGGGTTAGGGTTAGGGTTACGGTTAGGGGACGGGGAAGGTTTAGGGTACAGGTTAGGGTACGACAACGATTTAGGGTGAGCGTAGGTGTTAGGGTACGGGTTAGTGTTAGTGTACGGGTTAGGATTAGGTGACGGGTGAGGGTAAGGCTTTGGGTAAGGGTTAGGGTTATGGTTAGGGTTAGTGGACGGGCACGGGGACGGTTTAGGGTACAGGTTAGTGTACGACAACGGTTTAGGGTGAGCGTACCTGTTAGGGTACGGGTTAGTGTTAGCGTACGGGTTACGATTAGGGGACGGGTGAGGGTAAGGCTTCGGGTAAGGGTTAGGGTTAGGGTTAGGGTTAGGTTTAGGGGACGGGGACGGTTTAGGGTACAGGTTAGGGTACGACAACGGTTTAGGGGAGCGTACGTGTTAGGGTACGGGTTAGTTTTAGCGTACGGTTTAGGATTAGGGGACGGGTGAGGGTAAGGCTTCGGGTAAGGGTTAGGGTTAGTGTTAGGGTTAGGGTTAGGGTTAGGGGACAGGGACGGTTTAGGGTACAGGTTAGCGTACGACAACGGTTTAGGGTGAGCGTACGTGTTAGGGTACGGGTTAGTGTTAGCGTACGGGTTAGGATTAGGGGACGGGTGAGAGTAAGGCATCGGGTAAGGGTTAGGGTTAAGGTTAGGGTTAGGGTTTGGGGACGGGGACGGTTTAGGGTACAGTTTAGGGTACGACAACGGTTTAGGGTGAGCATACGTGTTAGGGTACGGGTTAGTGTTAGCGTACGGGTTAGGATTAGGGGACGGGTGAGGGTAAGGCTTCGGGTAAGTGTTAGGGTTAGGTTTAGGGTTAGGGTTAGGGGACGGGGACGGGGACGGTTTAGGGTACAGGTTAGGGTACGTCAACGGTTTAGGGTGAGCGTACGTGTTAGGTTACGGGTTAGTGTTAGCGTACGGGTAAGGATTAGGGGACGGGTGAGGGTAAGGCTTCGGGATAGGGTTAGGGTTAGGGTTAGGGTTAGGGTTAGGGTTAGGGGACGGGCACGGGGACGGTTTAGGGTACAGGTTAGGGTACGACAACGATTTAGGGTGAGCGTACGTGTTAGGGTACGGGTTAGTGTTAGTGTACGGGTTAGGATTAGGGGACGGATGAGGGTAAGGCTTCGGGTAAGGGTTAGGGTTAGGGTTAGGGTTAGGGTTAGGGGACGGGCACGGGGACGGTTTAGGCTACAGGTTAGGGTACGACAACGGTTTATGGTGAGCGTACGTGTTAGGGTACGGGTTAGTGTTAGCGTACGGGTTAGGATTAGGGGACGGGTGAGGGTAAGGCTTCGGGTAAGGGTTAGGGTTAGGGTTAGGGTTAGGTTTAGGGGACGGGGACGGTTTAGAGTACAGGTTAGGGTACGAGAACGGTTTAGGGGAGCGTACGTGTTAGGGTACGGGTTAGTTTTAGCGTACGGGTTAGGATTAGGGGACGGGTGAGGTTAAGGCTTCGGGTAAGGGTTAGGGTTAGGGTTAGGGTTAGGGTTAGGGTTAGGGGACAGGGACGGTTTAGGGTACAGGTTAGGGTACGACAAAAGTTTAGGATGAGCGTACGTGTTAGGGTACGGGTTAGTGTTAGCGTACGGGTTAGGATTAGGGGACGGGTGAGGGTAAGGCATCGGGTAAGGGTTAGGGTTAGGGTTAGGGTTTGGGGACGGGGACGGTTTAGGGTACAGTTTACGGTACGACAACGGTTTAGGGTGAGCGTACGTGTTAGGGTACGGGTTAGTGTTAGCGTACGGTTTACGATTAGGGGACGGGTGAGTGTAAGGCTTCCAGTAAGGGTTAGGGTTAGGGTTAGGGGACGGGGACAGTTTAGGGTACAGGTTAGGGTACGACAACGGTTTAGGGTGAGCGTACGTGTTATTGTACAGGTTAGTGTTAGCGTACGGGTTAGGATTAGGGGACGGGTCAGGGTAAGGCTTCGGGTAAGGGTTGGGTTAGGGTTAGGGTTAGGGCTAGGGGACGGGGACGGTTTAGGGTACAGGTTAGGGTACGACAATGGTTTAGGATGAGCGTACGTGTTAGGGTACGGGTTAGTGTTAGCGTACGGGTTAGGATTAGGGGACGGGTGAGGGTAAGGCTTCGGGTAAGGGTTAGGGTTAGGGTTAGGGTTAGGGTTAGGGTTAGGGGACGGGGAAGGTATAGGGTACAGGTTAGGGTACGACAATGGTTTAGAGTGAGCGTACGTGTTAGAGAACAGGTTAGTGTTAGTGTACGGGTTAGGATTAGGGGACGGGTGAGGGTAAGGCTTCGGGTAAGGGTTAGGGTTAGGGTTAGGGTTAGGGTTAGGGGAAGGGGACGGGGATGGTTTAGGGTACAGGTTAGGGTACGACAACGGTTTAGGGTGAGCGTACGTGTTAAGATACGGGTTAGTGTTACCGTACGGGTTAGTAGTAGGGGACGGGTGAGGGTAAGGCTTCGGGTAAGGGTTAGGGTTAGGGTTGGGTTAAGTTTAGGGTTAGGGGACGGGGACTGTTTAGGGTACAGCTTAGGATACGACAACGG
Source organism: Delphinapterus leucas (assembly GCF_059928025.1). Taxonomy (NCBI): domain Eukaryota; kingdom Metazoa; phylum Chordata; class Mammalia; order Artiodactyla; family Monodontidae; genus Delphinapterus; species Delphinapterus leucas. The sequence goes on along the minus strand of NW_028322238.1, from coordinate 5,942,531 downwards.
TTTAGGGTGAGCGTACGTGTTAGGATACGGGTTAGTGTTAGCGTACGGGTTAGGATTAGGGGACGGGTCAGGGTAAGGCTTCGGGTAAGGGTTAGGGTTAGGGTTAGGGTTAGGGTTAGGGTTAGGGGACGGGGACGGTTTAGGGTACAGGTTAGGGTACGACAACGGTTTAGGGTGAGCGTACGTGTTAGGGTACTGGTTAGTGTTAGCGTACGGGTTAGGATTAGGGGACGGGTGAGGGTAAGGCTTCGGGTAAGGGTTAGGGTTAGGGTTAGGTTTAGGGTTAGGGTTAGGGTTTGGGGATGGGGACGGTTTAGGGTACAGGTTAGGTTACGACAACGGTTTAGGGGAGCATACGTGTTAGGGTACGGGTTAGTGTTAGCGTACGGGTTAGGATTAGGGGACGGGTTAGGGTAAGGCTTCGGGTAAGGGTTAGGGTTAGGGTTAGGGTTAGGGTTAGGGTTAGGGTTAGGGGACGGGGACTGTTTAGGGTACAGGTTAGGGTACGACAACGGTTTAGGGTGAGCGTACGTGTTAGGGTACGGGTTAGTGTTAGCGTACGGGTTAGGATTAGAGGACGGGTGAGGGTAAGGCTTCGGGTAAGGGTTAGGGTTAGGGTTAGGGTTAGGGGACGGGGACGGGGACGGTTTCGGGTACAGGTTATGGTACGTCAACGGTTTAGGGTGAGCGTACGTGTTAGGGTACGGTTTAGTGTTAGCGTACGGGTTAGGATTAGGGGACGGGTGAGGGTAAGGCTTCGGGTAAGGGTTAGGGTTAGTTTTAGGGTTAGGGTTAGGGGACGGGGACTGTTTAGGGTACAGGTTAGGGTACGACAACGGTTTAGGGTGAGTGTACGTTTTAGGGTATGGTTTAGTGTTAGCGCACGGGTTAGGATTATGGGACGGGTGAGGGTAAGGCTTCGGGTAAGGGTTACGGTTAGGGTTAGGCTTAGGGTTAGGGTTAGGGTTAGGGGACGGGGACGGTTTAGGGTACAGGTTAGGGTATGACAACGGTTTAGGGTGAGCGTACGTGTTAGGGTACGGGTTAGAGTTAGCGTACGGGTTAGGATTAGGGAACGGGTGAGGGTAAGGCTTCGGGTAAGGGTTAGGGTTAGGGTTAGGGTTAGAGGACGGGGACGGTTTAGGGTACAGGTTAGGGTACGACAACGGTTTAGGGTGAGCGTACGTGTTAGGGTACGGGTTAGTGTTAGCGTACGGGATAGGATTAGGGGACGGGTGAGGGTAAGGCTTCGAGTAAGGGTTAGTGTTAGGGTTCGGTTTAGGGTTAGGGGACGGGCACGGGAACGGTTTAGGGTACAGGTTAGGGTACGACAACGGTTTAGGGTGAGCGCACGTGTTAGGGTACGGGTTAGTGTTAGCGTACGGGTTAGGATTAGGGGACGGGTGAGGGTAAGGCTTCGGGTAAGGATTAGGGTTAGGGTTAGGGTTAGGGTTAGGGTTAGGGTTAGGGGACCGGGACGGTTTAGGGTACAGGTTAGGGTACGACAACGGTTTAGGGTGAGCGTACGTGTTAGAGTACGGGTTAGGATTAGGGGACGGGAGAGGGTAAGGCTTCGGGTAAGGGTTAGGGTTAGGTTTAGGTTTAGGCTTAGGGGACGGGGACGGGGACTGTTTAGGGTACAGGTTAGGGTACGACAACGGTTTAGGGTGAGCGTACGTGTTAGGGTACGGGTCAGTGTTAGCGTACGGGTTAGGATTAGGGGACGGGTGAGGGTAAGGCTTCGGGTAAGGGTTAGGGTTAGGGTTAGGTTTAGGGTTAGGGTTAGGGGACGGGGACGGTTTAGGGTACAGCTTAGGGTACGACAACGGTTTAGGGTGAGCGTACGTTTTAGGGTACGGTTTAGTGTTAGCGTACGGGTTAGGATTAAAGGACGGTTGAGGGTAAGGCTTCGTGTAAGGGTTAGGGTTAGGGTTAGGGTTAGGGTTAGGGTTAGGGGACGGGGACGGTTTAGGGTACAGGTTAGGGTACGACAACGGTTTAGGGTGAGCGTACGTGTTAGGGTATGGGTTAGTGTTAGTGTACGGGTAAGGATTAGGGGACGGGTGAGTGTAAGGCTTCGGGTAACGGTTAGGGTTAGGGTTAGGGTTAGGGTTAGGGTTAGGTTTAGGGGACGGGGACGGTTTTGGGTACAGGTTAGGGTACGACAACGGTTTAGTGGAGCGTACGTGTTAGGGTACGGGTTAGTGTTAGCGTACGGGTTAGGATTAGGGGACGGGTGAGGTTAAGGCTTCGGGTAAGGGTTAGGGTTAGGGTTAGGGTTAGTGTTAGGGGACGGGGACGGTTTAGGGTACAGGTTAGGGTACGACAACGGTTTAGGTTGAGCGTACCTGTTAGGGTACGGGTTAGTTTTAGCGTACGGGTTAGGATTAGGGGACGAGTGAGGGTAAGGTTTCAGGTAAGGGTTCGGGTTAGGGTTAGGGTTAGGGTTAGGGTTAGGCGACGGGGACGGTTTAGCGTACAGGTTAGGGTACGACAACGGTTTAGGGTGAGCGTACGTGTTAAGGTACGTGTTAGTGTTAGTGTACGGGTTAGGATTAGGGGACGGGTGAGTGTAAGGCTTCGGGTAAGGGTTAGGGTTAGGGTTAGGGTTAGGGTTAGGGTTAGGGTTAGGGGACGGGGACGGTTTAGGGTACAGTTTAGGGTACGACAATGGTTTAGGGTGAGCCTTCGTGATAGGGTACGGGTTAGTGTTAGCGTACGGGTTAGGATTAGGGGACGGGTGAGGGTAAGGCTTCGGGTAAGGGTTAGGGTTAGGCTTAGGGTTAGGGTTAGGGTTAGGGTTAGGGGACGGGGACGGTTTAGGGTACAGGTTAGGGTAAGACAACGGTTTAGGGTGAGCGTATGTGTTAGGGTACGGGTTAGTGTTAGCGTACGGGTTAGGATTAGGGGACGGGTGAGGGTAAGGCTTCCGGTAAGGGTTAGGGTTAGGGTTAGGGTTAGGGTTAGGGGACGGGGAAGGTTTAGGGTACAGGTTAGGGTACGACAACGATTTAGGGTGAGCGTAGGTGTTAGGGTACGGGTTAGTGTTAGCGTACGGTTTAGGATTAGGGGACGGGTGAGGGTAAGGCTTTGGGTAAGGGTTAGGGTTATGGTTAGGGTTAGTGGACGGGCACGGGGACGGTTTAGGGTACAGGTTAGGGTACGACAACGGTTTAGGGGAGCGTACGTGTTAGGGTACGGGTTAGTTTTAGCGTACGGTTTAGGATTAGGGGACGGGTGAGGGTAAGGCTTCGGGTAAGGGTTAGGGTTAGTGTTAGGGTTAGGGTTAGGGTTAGGGGACAGGGACGGTTTAGGGTACAGGTTAGGGTACGACAACGGTTTAGGGTGAGCGTACGTGTTAGGGTACGGGTTAGTGTTAGCGTACGGGTTAGGATTAGGGGACGGGTGAGGGTAAGGCATCGGGTAAGGGTTAGGGTTAAGGTTAGGGTTAGGGTTTGGGGACGGGGACGGTTTAGGGTACAGTTTAGGGTACGACAACGGTTTAGGGTGAGCATACGTGTTAGGGTACGGGTTAGTGTTAGCGTACGGGTTAGGATTAGGGGACGGGTGAGGGTAAGGCTTCGGGTAAGGGTTAGGGTTAGGGTTGGGTTAAGTTTAGGGTTAGGGGACGGGGACTGTTTAGGGTACAGCTTAGGATACGACAACGGTTTAGGGTGAGCGTACGTGTTAGGATACGGGTTAGTGTTAGCGTACGGGTTAGGATTAGGGGACGGGTGAGGGTAAGGCTTCGGGTAAGGGTTAGGGTTAGGGTTAGGGTTAGGGTTAGGGTTAGGGGACGGGGACGGTTTAGGGTACAGGTTAGGGTACGACAACGGTTTAGGGTGAGCGTACGTGTTAGGGTACTGGTTAGTGTTAGCGTACGGGTTAGGATTAGGGGACGGGTGAGGGTAAGGCTTCGGGTAAGGGTTAGGGTTAGGGTTAGGTTTAGGGTTAGGGTTAGGGTTTGGGGATGGGGACGGTTTAGGGTACAGGTTAGGTTACGACAACGGTTTAGGGGAGCATACTTGTTAGGGTACGGGTTAGTGTTAGCGTACGGGTTAGGATTAGGGGACGGGTTAGGGTAAGGCTTCGGGTAAGGGTTAGGGTTAGGGTTAGGGTTAGGGTTAGGGTTAGGGTTAGGGGACGGGGACTGTTTAGGGTACAGGTTAGGGTACGACAACGGTTTAGGGTGAGCGTACGTGTTAGGGTACGGGTTAGTGTTAGCGTACGGGTTAGGATTAGAGGACGGGTGAGGGTAAGGCTTCGGGTAAGGGTTAGGGTTAGGGTTAGGGTTAGGGGACGGGGACGGGGACGGTTTCGGGTACAGGTTATGGTACGTCAACGGTTTAGGGTGAGCGTACGTGTTAGGGTACGGTTTAGTGTTAGCGTACGGGTTAGGATTAGGGGACGGGTGAGGGTAAGGCTTCGGGTAAGGGTTAGGGTTAGTTTTAGGGTTAGGGTTAGGGGACGGGGACTGTTTAGGGTACAGGTTAGGGTACGACAACGGTTTAGGGTGAGTGTACGTTTTAGGGTATGGTTTAGTGTTAGCGCACGGGTTAGGATTATGGGACGGGTGAGGGTAAGGCTTCGGGTAAGGGTTACGGTTAGGGTTAGGCTTAGGGTTAGGGTTAGGGTTAGGGGACGGGGACGGTTTAGGGTACAGGTTAGGGTATGACAACGGTTTAGGGTGAGCGTACGTGTTAGGGTACGGGTTAGAGTTAGCGTACGGGTTAGGATTAGGGAACGGGTGAGGGTAAGGCTTCGGTTAAGGGTTAGGGTTAGGGTTAGGGTTAGAGGACGGGGACGGTTTAGGGTACAGGTTAGGGTACGACAACGGTTTAGGGTGAGCGTACGTGTTAGGGTACGGGTTAGTGTTAGCGTACGGGATAGGATTAGGGGACGGGTGAGGGTAAGGCTTCGAGTAAGGGTTAGTGTTAGGGTTCGGTTTAGGGTTAGGGGACGGGCACGGGGACGGTTTAGGGTACAGGTTAGGGTACGACAACGGTTTAGGGTGAGCGCACGTGTTAGGGT